>NC_140165.1:65537836-65602836 GCF_963971535.1 Notolepis coatsorum
CTAAAACCAACGCTTTAAGGATATCTTTTATTTTTAGAGCATTAACTCTTTGGAATAACCTGCCTCAAAACCTCTGCTGCATTTACAGTAGATTCACTTTTAAAAATAATCTTAAATTGTTTTTATATTGTTTTTAACATTGTAAAGTAATTTTTAGTTTTTGTTTTACACTGTAATGTAATTTTAGCTATCTTAATTGTTACAGTAGTTTCATTATGCATTGTGTGTACTGACTTTGAATAATTTTGTTTTTGTATGTTTTTTTGTGTGTGGAAGACTAGCTGGTTGCTATGGCACCAGCTAATGGGGATCCCTAATAAAATAAAATCAAATTACATATTTTTTTTATCGATCTTTCAAATAAAATATTGATTGGTTGGGGACCCTATTAACACATTCCCTGCCATGCACTTTCAGCATCTTATACAATTATCTGCCAGTACTGTAAGTCTATGGAGATGTTCACCTTCTTTGCAGGGCTATAACTTTTTAAATTGTATTGCTAAATTGACATTACTATGGCCCATTCAACATCGATTATCTATCGTTCAGGATGTAGGAACGTTTAACTTTTTCATGCATACGTTCATACGAAAATACCATCTAGAATATAAATATGTTTTTATCGTTTTCTGCAGTAATTCCTAGAACGTGAGATATCTGGCATAAACGCATATATAGATTATCAAATTCCGTTTGTTGCCGATCCACGCTATATTAAAAATTTCAACTGTACATGATCCTAAACGTTATGACTGATCATGCACGGATGAACGGAGGGGGGGGGGGGTCGTTTATAATTCCGTGATCGTCGTTAAATGCTTTATGTAGTATGGGTGATATATAGATCAGAGCAGTTTGCATGGATAATAATAAACAAACAGGCTGAAAGTAACGTCAACGTCCTCTTACCGTTGGGCGATGAGACTGGAGCAAAAAGATCCCAGTTATTTGATGGGGATCGAGTCGATCCATTTCCGGTTTGTATAATAATAATACACGCCCAAATCATGTCGATTATTGAGTTATGGCAGCGATCCATATCCACGGTGTGTGGCTAGAGTCCCGCAACGATATGCGAGTGGCCGGACGCATTTCAGAGACGCACCGAGATCCAACGGGCCATTTCCGGTTTGGCAACTCGTCGATCATCCACCAGGGGGCAGTATTTAAGCGTTGCAGAGTTGTGCCGAGTCCCACTGCATCAGACAAGGCTCCGTGAGGGAAATATGAATAACACGTCCAACGGTATTGGCGCAGGATGTGTTAAGGAAGGTGGGGCCATAAGCACAATACCTGGTCTGCCTAATAATAATAATAATAATAGATTTAATTTGTAATGCGCTTTACAGTTGCGGGGCAACTCTCAGAGCGCTACAGTTAAAGGGACTTAAAAGCTAGCGAGAATAAAGGAAAGAAAGAATATAAAAATAGGCAAGACTAAAACATAAAATAGCAGAGAGACATAGAATAATAAAACTGATCAAATAAATTGGTAAAAGAACATAAAATGTGTGGAGCAAAAAATTTGATAAAAGGTCAACAGAAGGCTCTACTAAAAAGGTGGGTTTTGAGGCCTTTCTTAAAAACATCCACAGTCTGTGGTGCTCTCAGGTAGTCAGGGAGAGCATTCCACAGACTGGGAGCGGAGGAGCAAAAAGCCCGATCTCCCATAGTGCATAGATTTGTCCTTGGGCGCTGGAGGAGGTTTGCCTGGCCAGAGCGGAGATGTCGAGAGGAGGAGTGAGGGGTGATGAGTTCTTTGAGGTATAGGGGGGGCGTTTCCGTAGAGGCATTTGTGGGTGAGCAGGGAGACTTTGAACTCAATCCTGAGTGAGACAGGGAGCCAGTGAAGGGACTTGAGGATGGGGGTGATGTGGTGGTATTTCCGCACTCTCATCAGGATCCTAGCAGCGCTGTTTTGGATACATTGTAGCCTTTGGATGTTCTTGCTAGTGGTCAGGACGCTTGTATGCTTTCTACAACGCAGTTCGGCGATTTGCGAATCTGATTGGCCAGGTCATTTCTGGTCATGTGACATGTACGCCCAATCGTGGGACCGCAAGTCTCTACACTGGTTAAGCTTAGGCGCTCTTTCGAAGTTGGTTAAGGTTAGAGTTTGTCTTAGAGCATGGCGATAGAACGCCTGCCCTTCTTTCGACGGTTAAGCTTAGGCACTCTTTCGAAGTTGGTTAAGGTTAGAGTTTGTCTTAGAGCATGGCGATAGAACACCAGGTGCTTTGCAGGCTGTTCGACGCAGAAATGGGCAAAGACACAGCTCGTCACGCTATTGGGCGCACATGTCACATGACCAGAAACGTCAGTGGCCAATCACATCACAATCGCAAATCGCCGAACTGCATTGTAGAAAGCATACACGTGGTCAGGACAGCCCTGTAGGTCTATATTCACAAAGCTCCCCAGAGTGGAGGTGCTTAAGTGTAGGATTGGTATGAGCAGTATAAAGGTAGTATATACTGTTATCTAAGTGTAGGATTGGTATGAGCAGTATAAAGGTAGTATGTATCTAAGTGTAGGATTGGTATCAGCAGTATAAAGGTAGTATATACTGTTATCTAAGTGTAGGATTGGTATCAGCAGTTTAAAGGTAGTATATACTGTATCTAAGTGTAGGATTGGTATCAGCAGTTTAAAGGTAGTATATACTGTATCTAAGTGTAGGATTGGTATCAGCAGTATAAAGGTAGTATATACTGTTATCTAAGTGTAGGATTGGTATCAGCAGTATAAAAGTAGTAAGTATCTAAGTGTAGGATTGGTATCAGCAGTATAAAGGTAGTAAGTATCTAAGTGTAGGATTGGTATCAGCAGTATAAAGGTAGTAAGTATCTAAGTGTAGGATTGGTATCAGCAGTATAAAGGTAGTATACTGTTATCTAAGTGTAGGATTGTGATCAGCAGTATAAAGGTAGTATACAGGTAGTAAGGTTGTAAGTCTGGAACAGGGTTCTGGGAGTACTTCAGTCTCTTGCCCTCTACTCAACCTCTCTCCGTCTCTCTCTCTCTCTCTCTCTCTCTCTCTCTCTCTCTCTCTCTCTCTCTCTCTCTCTCTCTCTCTCTCCGTCTCTCTCCGTCTCTCCCTCCCTCTTCATCCTTTGCCTTCCATCCGTCTTTCTCTTGGCTCTCTCTCCTCTCCTCCCTCCATCCCTCCTCTCTATCGCTCTCTCTCTCTCTCTCTTTTTTCATTCCTTAAAATAGCAAGCTGGGTCAAAACAAACGCTGTACTTTTATCTCAAGTGATTTGTCTCTCCCTGCTAATACGGTCTTGGTGGGCTCTCTGTGTGTGTGTGTGTGTGTGTGTGTGTGTGTGTGTGTGTGTGTGTGTGTGTGTGTGTGTGTGTGTGTGTGTGTGTGTGTGTGTGTGTGTGTGTGTGTGTGTGTGTGTGTGTGTGTGTGTGTGTGTGTGTGTGTGTGTGTGTGTGTGTGTGTGTGTGTGTGTGTGTGTGTGTGTGTGTGTGTGTGTGTGTGTGTGTGTGTGTGTGTGTGTGTGTGTGTGTGTGTGTGTGTGTGTGTGTGTGTGTGTGTGTGTGTCTTGTTTGCCTACCGTTGTGGAGAACAAAAGTCCCCACAAGTGATGAAAACAGGATTATCTTTTTGTCATTGTGGGGACATTGGCCAGACCCCACAAGGTAAATGAGCAATTTTAGGGGTTAGGGGTTATAGCTAGGTTTAGGAGAAGGGTTACGGTTAGGCGTTATAGTTGTTATGGTTAAGGTACAGGGTTACGGAATTAATGTAAGTCTATGGAATGTCCCCACAATGCATGAAAACATGGCTGTGTGTGTGTGTGGGGCCACCCACTGCATAGATATCAATCCTTAAGAGATTTTCTACAACAATCTATTTATGTAGCAGCAGTCTTTTGGTCTCTATACCAGGGTTAGCCGCACTTAGATTTACTGAGTGTTTTGACAGACTTTGACAGTAGGTCATATGTTTAGGTCTTGTTTACTGTCTCCCGTGCCTGTGTTGATATCATTTGGATGACAACTGTAGAAACTCAAAAGGCCCTCTTTCATTCACATAGCGGAGTTACATGACATCTAAGAAGGGAGATCCCCCCTTGAACGGCCCTTCTAAGGTTTCTCCCCTCCACATTGCCTGTGGTGCTTTTTTCCTATTGCTTGGTTTTTAGTGAGTTTTTCCTTACCTTCGCGAGGGGTATGTCTGGGATTGTTGCATTCATTTATTTATTTTACATTTTATCTTGGATTTCATGGTGTTTTTGTTTTGTTCTTGATTTTTTGTGATGTTTCTTCTTGACTTGTTTAAAGAAGACGTGTGCGGCCCATGGGGACATTAACGTGTGTTGTCGGGCCTTACAAATACATTTGAATTGATTTGATTTGATTTGATAGCAAAGGTCAGCGCAGACCAAAACTTCCCAACCGTCCACCACAGATCAGCCCCTGTGCCTCTGTGTGTATATACAATAACTAATATACCTCTGTATATATTTTGTATATATAACTCCTCTACCTCTGTATATATATACTACTATACCATACCACTATTAGATTATGGTGACATAGTTTATAGATTTGCTTGTCCTACTGCCTTAGCCAAACTCGATCCGCTTTATCGTGCCGCTCTGAGATTTATTATTTATTTATCTCCAACTCACCTTATAGGACGCATCACTGTACACTTTACTCCCTGATTAGTTGGACTTCACTGGCTACACGCAGGTTGCAGCACTGGTGTGTTTTCATATATAAGGCTGTTCTTGGTAAACTTCCATGGTACATCAGTTCCAAGCTTGAATTAATTCAAAACTCACTCAACCTCAGATCCAGCACTTGGATGCGCTTTAAAATACCGCTCGTGTGGACTGAGGCAAGTAAAAGAAGCCTATTTTATTTCGGCCCGTGGTCCTGGAATGACCTCCAGACACGTCTCAAATTGGCCTCTCCGGTCTTATTGTGTTGCTTCAAACAAAACATATCAGAAATCCTTGCCACCGGCTGCTCCTGCTGTGATGTGAAGCACGTTTCTACTTTACCTCTGACCTCTGTCCCCTCAGTATGCTGAGGTTGATTGTTACTGGTTTATTGTGTTTGTATTTGATTAAGCTGAATTGTATTTTTCATTTTCAATTTTGGCTGTATGGTAGTCTACTGACAACTTGTATGTGTATTATTGTGCTTTGTTATGTATATGTATTGACATAATCCGTGTTTGCCTTCTTGGCCAGAAAACACCCTTGAAAAAGAGACCTCGGTCTCAATGGGTTTTAATTTCTGGTTAAATAAAGGTTTGATGATGATATTCTGTATATAACTCCTCTACCGCTGTATATATTATGTATATAACTCCTCTACCTCTGTATATATTATGTATATAACTCCTCTACCTCTGTATATCTTCTGTATATAACTCTACCTCTGTATATATTATGTATATAACTCCACCTCTGTATATATTATGTATATAACTCCACCTCTGTATATCTTCTGTATATAACTCCTCTATCTCTGTATATCTTCTGTATATAAACCCTCTATCTCTGTATATATTCTGTATATAACTCCTCTATCTCTGTATATATTATGTATATAACTCCACCTCTGTATATATTATGTATATAACTCCTCTACCTCTGTATATCTTCTGTATATAACTCCTCTATCTCTGTATATCTTCTGTATATAACTCCTCTATCTCTGTATATCTTCTGTATATAACTCCTCTATCTCTGTATATCTTCTGTATATAACCCCTCTATCTCTGTATATCTTCTGTATATAACTCCACCTCTATATATATTATGTATATAACTCCTCTATCTCTGTATATATTCTGTATATAACTCCTCTACCTCTGTATATATTATGTATATAATTCCTCTACCTCTGTATATATTATGTATATAACTCTACCTCTGTATATCTTCTGTATATAACTCCTCTACCTCTGTATATATTATGTATATAACTCCTCTATCTCTGTATATATTATGTATATAACTCCTATACCTCTGTATATATTATGTATATAACTCTACCTCTGTATATCTTCTGTATATAACTCCTCTACCTCTGTATATATTATGTATATAACTCCTCTATCTCTGTATATCTTCTGTATATAACTCCTCTACCTCTGTATATATTATGTATATAACTCTACCTCTGTATATCTTCTGTATATAACTCCTCTACCTCTGTATATATTATGTATATAACTCCTCTACCTCTGTATATATTATGTATATAACTCTACCTCTGTATATATTATGTATATAACTCCTCTACCTCTGTGTATATTATGTATATAACTCTACCTCTGTATATATTATGTATATAACTCCTCTACCTCTGTATATATTATGTATATAACTCCTCTACCTCTGTATATATTATGTATATAACTCTACCTCTGTATATATTATGTATATAACTCTACCTCTGTATATCTTCTGTATATAACTCTACCTCTGTATATCTTCTGTATATAACTCCTCTACCTCTGTATATATTATGTATATAACTCCTCTATCTCTGTATATATTATGTATATAACTCCTATACCTCTGTATATATTATGTATATAACTCTACCTCTGTATATCTTCTGTATATAACTCCTCTACCTCTGTATATATTATGTATATAACTCCTCTATCTCTGTATATCTTCTGTATATAACTCCTCTACCTCTGTATATATTATGTATATAACTCTACCTCTGTATATCTTCTGTATATAACTCCTCTACCTCTGTATATATTATGTATATAACTCCTCTACCTCTGTATATATTATGTATATAACTCTACCTCTGTATATATTATGTATATAACTCCTCTACCTCTGTGTATATTATGTATATAACTCTACCTCTGTATATATTATGTATATAACTCCTCTACCTCTGTATATATTATGTATATAACTCCTCTACCTCTGTATATATTATGTATATAACTCTACCTCTGTATATATTATGTATATAACTCTACCTCTGTATATCTTCTGTATATAACTCTACCTCTGTATATATTATGTATATAACTCCTCTACCTCTGTATATATTATGTATATAACTCCTCTACCTCTGTGTATATTATGTATATAACTCCACCTCTGTATATATTATGTATATAACTCCTCCACCTCTGTATATATTATGTATATAACACCTCTACCTCTGTATATATTATGTATATAACTCCTCTACCTCTGTATATATTATGTATATAACTCCTCTACCTCTGTATATATTATGTATATAACTCTACCTCTGTATATATTATGTATATAACTCATCTACCTCTGTGTATATTATGTATATAACTCCACCTCTGTATATATTCTGTATATAACGCCTCTACCTCTGTATATATTATGTATATAACTCTACCTCTGTATATATTATGTATATAACTTCTCTACCTCTGTATATATTATGTATATAACTCTACCTCTGTATATATTATGTATATAACTCCTCTACCTCTGTATATATTATGTATATAACTCCTCTACCTCTGTATATATTATGTATATAACTCTACCTCTGTATATATTATGTACATAACCCCTCTACCTCTGTATATATTATGTATATAACTCCTCTACCTCTGTATATATTATGTATATAACTCTACCTCTGTATATATTATGTATATAACTCCTCTACCTCTGTATATATTATGTATATAACTCTACCTCTGTATATATTATGTATATCACTCATCTACCTCTGTGTATATTATGTATATAACTCCACCTCTGTATATATTATGTATATAACTCCTCTACCTCTGTATATATTATGTATATAACTCCTCTACCTCTGTATATATTATGTATATAACTCCTCTACCTCTGTATATATTATGTATATAACTCCACCTCTGTATATATTATGTATATAACTCCTCTACCTCTGTATATATTATGTATATAACTCTACCTCTGTATATATTATGTATATAACTCCACCTCTGTATATATTATGTATATAACTCCTCTACCTCTGTATATATTATGTATATAACTCCTCCACCTCTGTATATATTATGTATATAACTCCTCTACCTCTGTATATATTATGTATATAACTCAACCTCTGTATATATTATGTATATAACTCTACCTCTGTATATATTATGTATATAACTCCTCTACCTCTGTATATATTATGTATATAACTCCTCTACCTCTGTATATATTATGTATATAACTCCTCCACCTCTGTATATATTATGTATATAACACCTCTACCTCTGTATATATTATGTATATAACTCCTCTACCTCTGTATATATTCTGTATATAACTCCTCTACCTCTGTATATATTATGTATATAACTCCTCTACCTCTGTGTATATTATGTATATAACTCCACCTCTGTATATATTCTGTATATAACGCCTCTACCTCTGTATATATTATGTATATAACTCTACCTCTGTATATATTATGTATATAACCTCTCTACCTCTGTATATATTATGTATATAACTCTACCTCTGTATATATTATGTATATAACTCCTCTACCTCTGTATATATTATGTATATAACTCCTCTACCTCTGTATATATTATGTATATAACTCTACCTCTGTATATATTATGTACATAACCCCTCTACCTCTGTATATATTATGTATATAACTCCTCTACCTCTGTATATATTATGTATATAACTCTACCTCTGTATATATTATGTATATAACTCCTCTACCTCTGTATATATTATGTATATAACTCTACCTCTGTATATATTATGTATATAACTAATCTACCTCTGTGTATATTATGTATATAACTCCTCTACCTCTGTATATATTATGTATATAACTCCTCTACCCCTGTATATATTATGTATATAACTCCTCTACCTCTGTATATATTATGTATATAACTCCTCTACCTCTGTATATATTATGTATATAACTCCACCTCTGTATATATTATGTATATAACTCCTCTACCTCTGTATATATTATGTATATAACTCTACCTCTGTATATATTATGTATATAACTCCACCTCTGTATATATTATGTATATAACTCCTCTACCTCTGTATATATTATGTATATAACTCCTCCACCTCTGTATATATTATGTATATAACTCCTCTACCTCTGTATATATTATGTATATAACTCAACCTCTGTATATATTATGTATATAACTCTACCTCTGTATATATTATGTATATAACTCCTCTACCTCTGTATATATTATGTATATAACTCCTCTACCTCTGTATATATTATGTATATAACTCCTCCACCTCTGTATATATTATGTATATAACACCTCTACCTCTGTATATATTATGTATATAACTCCTCTACCTCTGTATATATTATGTATATAACTCTACCTCTGTATATATTATGTATATAACTCCTCTACCTCTGTGTATATTATGTATATAACTCTACCTCTGTATATATTATGTATATAACTCCTCTACCTCTGTATATATTATGTATATAACTCCTCTACCTCTGTATATATTATGTATATAACTCTACCTCTGTATATATTATGTATATAACTCTACCTCTGTATATCTTCTGTATGTAACTCTACCTCTGTATATATTATGTATATAACTCCTCTACCTCTGTATATATTATGTATATAACTCCTCTACCTCTGTGTATATTATGTATATAACTCCACCTCTGTATATATTATGTATATAACTCCTCCACCTCTGTATATATTATGTATATAACACCTCTACCTCTGTATATATTATGTATATAACTCCTCTACCTCTGTATATATTATGTATATAACTCCTCTACCTCTGTATATATTATGTATATAACTCTACCTCTGTATATATTATGTATATAACTCCTCTACCTCTGTGTATATTATGTATATAACTCCACCTCTGTATATATTCTGTATATAACGCCTCTACCTCTGTATATATTATGTATATAACTCTACCTCTGTATATATTATGTATATAACTTCTCTACCTCTGTATATATTATGTATATAACTCTACCTCTGTATATATTATGTATATAACTCCTCTACCTCTGTATATATTATGTATATAACTCCTCTACCTCTGTATATATTATGTATATAACTCTACCTCTGTATATATTATGTATATAACCCCTCTACCTCTGTATATATTATGTATATAACTCCTCTACCTCTGTATATATTATGTATATAACTCTACCTCTGTATATATTATGTATATAACTCCTCTACCTCTGTATATATTATGTATATAACTCTACCTCTGTATATATTATGTATATAACTCATCTACCTCTGTGTATATTATGTGTAACTGAGGGGTACAATTCCCTGACTGTATTAATCAAGTATGGTATCATTAAACCACTACCGTCTTATGTACATTACTGGCCATACCATACACAAGTATATCAGATGAGAACTCCTCCACAATGAAACGGTTTCCACACAAATACTCGTTTAGAATATTTATTACAGCAAGAATATTATATTACATTACTTAGATGCGCTTATAAGGCAAAGAATGTGCGTAGGCAAGTCAATATGGATATTAGGAATTATATCTCTGGTACTCTGGGGAGATAGCTAGAAAGGGGGGTACTACCGGTTGTAAGCCAGCAGGGGGAGGCGATGCTCTATGCAAAGTCAATGGGTTCCACAGGGACTTCAACAAGCCCTGCTCGGGGGGCGATCTTACTCCCTGGAGCAGCGGATGAAAACGGCAGCTGTAATCCCAGGGTGCGCGCTGCACAGGTGAAGCCGTGGAGTCTCTCCTTGAGACGGGCTCGAATGATGTCCTCACGGTAGATCCCACACAGCAGCGGGGTAGACGGTTCTCTGCTCCAGCAGCCACAGTCAAAGCAATGAAGAATAATAATAGTAATCCTGCCGGAAAGTGGCTCTACTGGCGCCAGGGAGATCCTCCGGTGCGCGGTGGTCCACGGTTGAACTTGACGTTACTATCCTATTAGCACGCGGCAATAAGTGCTCTATGTAGACACACAATTACCCACTTCACGTGGTCTTTGACTCGTAATGAAGGCTTACTAGTAAATAGCGAACGATACGTTGAACAAACGTAGTAGGATAACACGACTCTATTTGAGGCAATACGAGCCCTACTCTACCGCACGTTGCATAGTGGGTGAGACGTCACTTGGGTAACTGAACAAGACTGAACTTCAACTCGAACTGAAAAGGGGCGAACTAACTCAGTATTCACCTACGCCATATTTATATGTACGGGGAATAAACGAGTGCCAGCCTGCTCACTGTCTCGTAGCCCTGGGCAGAAGCGGGCATGTTGAGACAAGTCATGACGGTGGCTTTCAAGTCGGCTCTAGGGGGTAAGTCACTGGCGCTGGTGGCACGCCATCCAATAGGAGAATGAAATATTATGGGCTATAGTAGGCTAAAGGGATATTCCGTGTATATGTACAAGGAATATACAAGGGATATCAAACGATATACAAATACTATTCAATATATATCCATAAATAAATATATATATTCGGTTTAATCTGATCCTTTGTAACAGCCGCCCCCTAATTAGTCCCACCTAATTAGCTAAGCAGAGACAGATTAACCGCACTGTCCACTACTCAATGTCCGTTGTGAGGGGTCGGTCAGTTCACAAAGTCAGGGGGTCATGGTCGTCATTAAGCGAGTCGGGGAGCCTTGGCGACTCTATCAGCCTCGCCACGGGTCGGTTGTAGGTCCGCCCTTGGCCGAGCACTTCTGCCACTCTGACCTTTCCGTCGGCACCAGTGGTCACTTTGCTTACGCGGCCGGCCGGCCACGCAGCTCGGGGTAGTGACTGGTCTATGGTCATGACGACTAGACGGGATGAAGGGGGGCTTAGGAGGAAGCGCGCCTGAGACTGCTTTGATCTGTGCTTGGCTGTGCCTCCTCCGTCTGTTTCTCTTGTTTGCTCTGTACCCCATCTGAGGAGGGGCCGGTCCCGGCCGCCCCGTCAAGGAGTCGCTTGGGGTGCTGGGTTCGATGTCAGCTACGTCTGGAGCGCAGCTGAGGGGGGTGGGGTTCCGAACTCCCTCTGGTACCCACGGTTCTCTCACGGGCCTCTCACTTAATGTCAATAGCCTCTGCTGTACGGGGGAGAGGCCGGTGTCGCTCGCCTCTGTGTGTAGGCAGCGTGTAGACGTGGGTTGACTGTCAAGTCCGTAGAGGGGGCCCTGGAGCGTCCATCCCAGTCGGGTCTGAACCGCGACTGGGCATCCTTTGGGTCCGACGTGGGCCGCCTCAATTGGGAGAATGAGGTCCCCGTGGTCGGAGCCGATGAGCAGGGTCGGTGTGGCGCCGTCGATAAGCGGTATAGGTAGTTGACGTAGGTGCACATACTTAGCCATCAGCTGTGGGATGGGGTAGGTGTACTGAGACAGGCCTATGTCGTGGCTAGTGAAGACGTTAGTTATACTATACTGCTTCTCGGGCTGGTCCACCGCTGCTATCTTGAAGGAGACCTTTTCACCCTTTATGGTCTTCTGGTCCCTTCTGATGGTGCGTATGGTCATGGTATCTTTGACACCCCGCAGGCCCAACTGGGCTGCTGCGGAAGCGAGGAGGAGAGTCTTTTCAGACCCATCGTCCAGGACGGCGTAAGTGTCCAGGACCTTGTCCTCGTAGCTCAGGAGCACTCTGACCACTTTGAGGAGCACACGGGGGGTCCCGCTATGCTGGTCAATGTGGAGCACTCCTGTTGGTTGGTTGCCTTGGACCTTCTGGTGGGCTCCGCACAGTGCTGCGCGGTAAGCGGCGCCCGCCTGGGCCGCCCCTGCGTGGTAAGCGGCGCCCGCCTGGGCCGCCTCACGCCACTGGTCCACTTGGACGGGGTTCAGTGTCTTATATTCGGCGCACTGTGCCAGCCAGTGTCCGCCGTCGCAGTAGGTACAGTAGGGAGCGGTCTGGTGGCTCTTTGGTGCTGGTGCCACCGCCTCGGCATGGTACATTACCGCGACGGGCCAACTCTGTTGTCCTGGCTGACGCCTGTTGATGTCATGCAGGACCTCCAGGTGGGTGCCACCGCACCTGCTGCACTTCTTCTTCAAGCGGCACTCAGCTGCCAGGTGGCTGCGCGCGCAGCGGAAGCAGCGGCGGTGGTCCTTGGTCCACTGACTCACCTCGTCCGTGGTCAGCTTCCCGAAGGTGTCGCATTGGTACAGCCGATGTTCTCCCTCACAGTACTGGCACTCAATCTTCCACTGGTCCTCTTTCGTCGAGGGGGTGTTGTGGTTCTTGTGCTGCGGTACTGATTCGGCTTGGTGCATAACGGTCACCAACCGGCGGTTATCCGTTTGTCCCCGAGGTCCGAGTCTTGGGCTTGGTCCACTCCATACGAACGTGTCGAGTCGTAGGCTACTGACCTCCCTGGCGAGGAACTCAGATAGGTCTAGGAGGGATGCCTCTGGACCGTTGGGGTCGCGGTAGTCTCTCTGCCGCCTAAAGCGCTCTTGTCGGGCGGGAGGGAGCTTCTCTAATATCCTCTCTACATTAGAGTTAGCGTACAGTTCATAGATACCCTTTTCCTTTTGGGACCCCAGCATCCCTACCAGGGACTGTACCTTGATAGACAGGTCATCTAGCGCTCTGTTGTCTCTGGCTGGGGGGAGACGGTCAATGTCTCTTATCTCCTGTATCACATAGTCCCATACGCGTCCATAACGTTGGTCGAGTGCTGCTAGAGCCGCTGTGTATGGGGTAGTAGAGTTGGCATAGGCCAGCGCTATATTGTGCGCTCGGGGCACCTTGAGGTGCTTCAATAGGGTAGCATACTTGTGGCGTTCATCAGCTACATCAACCATCATTGTCTCTAAGCACATCCGTAGCTCCGTGTACTGTGCTCGGTTCTCATGGGTGAAGTCTGGAAACGTCGGTGTGCCAAGGTACGATGCCATGGATGACTGGCACATCGGTCGGGGCTGTACTGGGCCTCCTGGGCCAGAGTACGTTGCTGCTGGTCGGCTTGACATTTCTCCTCTTCCTCCTCCTCTCCCTCTGCTAGGACCTGGAGTCTTCTGTTCAGTCTCTCGGCGTGGTCCGGTTCTTCCCGGTTGCTGGGTCTCGTATGGACCGGCCGGGGAGTGGGTTCGGAGACGTGGACAGGATCCTCCTGTTGGCGGGGTCCCGGGTCGCTTCGTCGGGTAGGGGAATGTGTCCTAGACCCATGTCTTGACGATCTCTGAGAGCTCCGTGCGGAGTGAGGGGGTGTCGCCATGGCAACCAGTTTGTCCATCAGCTCCGCCTGCAGCCGGTCGCGCTCTGCCTCGCGCTGCGCATTGGCGCTGGCCTGGGCGGCATCGCGCTGTGCGTGGGCGGCGTCGCGCTGGGCATTTGCGACGTCGCGCTGTGCATTGGCGGCGGCGTGCTGTGCATTGGCGGCGGCGTGCTGTGCATCGGCGCGGCTTCTCTCAATGTTCTCTTCTGTCTGGGGGTGTGTACAAGGAATATACAAGGGATATCAAACGATATACAAATACTATTCAATATATATCCATAAATAAATATATATATTCGGTTTAATCTGATCCTTTGTAACATTATGTATATAACTCCACCTCTGTATATATTATGTATATAACTCCTCTACCTCTGTATATATTATGTATATAACTCCTCTACCTCTGTATATATTATGTATATAACTCCTCTACCTCTGTATATATTATGTATATAACTCCACCTCTGTATATATTATGTATATAACTCCACTACCTCTGTATATATTATGTATATAACTCTACCTCTGTATATATTATGTATATAACTCCACCTCTGTATATATTATGTATATAACTCCTCTACCTCTGTATATATTATGTATATAACTCCTCTACCTCTGTATATATTATGTATATAACTCCTCTACCTCTGTATATATTATGTATATAACTCTACCTCTGTATATATTATGTATATAACTCCTCTACCTCTGTATATATTATGTATATAACTCTACCTCTGTATATATTATGTATATAACTCCTATACCTCTGTATATATTATGTATATAACTCCTCTACCTCTGTATATATTATGTATATAACTCCTATACCTCTGTATATATTATGTATATAACTCTACCTCTGTATATATTATGTATTATAACTCCTCTACCTCTGTATACATTATGTATATAACTCTACCTCTGTATATATTATGTATATAACTCTACGTCTGTATATATTATGTATATAACTCCTCTACCTCTGTATATCTTCTGTATATAACTCCTCTACCTCTGTATATATTATGTATATAACTCCTCTATCTCTGTATATATTATGTATATAACTCTACCTCTGTATATATTATGTATATAACACCTCTACCTCTGTATATATTATGTATATAACTCTACCTCTGTATATATTATATATAACTCCTCTACCTCTGTATATATTATGTATATAACTCTACCTCTGTATATCTTCTGTATATAACTCTACCTCTGTATATCTTCTGTATATAACTCCTCTACCTCTGTATATATTATGTATAAAACTCCTCTATCTCTGTATATATTATGTATATAACTCTACCTCTGTATATATTATGTATATAACACCTCTACCTCTGTATATATTATGTATATAACTCTACCTTTGTATATATTATATATAACTCCTCTACCTCTGTATATATTATGTATATAACTCTACCTCTGTATATCTTCTGTATTTAACTCTACCTCTGTATATATTATGTATATAACTCCTCTACCTCTGTATATATTATGTATATAACTCCTCTACCTCTGTATATATTATGTATATAACTCTACCTCTGTATATATTATGTATATAACTCCTCCACCTCTGTATATATTATGTATATAACTCCTCTACCTCTGTATATATTATGTATATAACTCTACCTCTGTATATATTATGTATATAACTCTACCTCTGTATATATTATGTATATAACTCTACCTCTGTATATATTATGTATATAACTCCTCCACCTCTGTATATATTATGTATATAACTCCTCCACCTCTGTATATATTATGTATATAACTCCTCTACCTCTGTATATATTATGTATATAACTCCTCTACCTCTGTATATATTATGTATATAACTCTACCTCTGTATATATTATGTATATAACTCCTCTACCTCTGTGTATATTATGTATATAACTCTACCTCTGTATATATTATGTATATAACTCCTCTACCTCTGTATATATTATGTATATAACCCCTCTACCTCTATATATATTATGTATATAACTCTACCTCTGTATATATTATGTATATAACTCTACCTCTGTATATATTATATATAACTCCTCTACCTCTGTATATATTATGTATATAACTCTACCTCTGTATATATTCTGTATATAACTCTACCTCTGTATATATTATGTATATAACTCCTCTACCTCTGTATATATTATGTATATAACTCCTCTACCTCTGTATATATTATGTATATAACTCTACCTCTGTATATATTATGTATATAACTCCTCCACCTCTGTATATATTATGTATATAACTCCTCTACCTATGTATATATTATGTATATAACTCTACCTCTGTATATATTATGTATATAACTCTACCTCTGTATATATTATGTATATAACTTTACCTCTGTATATATTATGTATATAACTCTACCTCTGTATATATTATGTATATAACTCCTCTACCTCTGTATATATTATGTATATAACTCTACCTCTGTATATATTATGTATATAACTCTACCTCTGTATATATTATGTATATAACTCCTCTACCTCTGTATATATTATGTATATAACTCCTCCACCTCTGTATATATTATGTATATAACTCCTCTACCTCTGTATATATTATGTATATAACTCCTCTACCTCTGTATATATGTATATAACTTTACCTCTGTATATATTATGTATATAACTCCTCTACCCCTGTGTATATTATGTATATAACTCTACCTCTGTATATATTATGTATATAACTCCTCTACCTCTGTATATATTATGTATATAACCCCTCTACCTCTATATATATTATGTATATAACTCTACCTCTGTATATATTATGTATATAACTCTACCTCTGTATATCTTCTGTATATAACTCTACATCTGTATATATTATGTATATAACTCTACCTCTGTATATATTATGTATATAACTCTACCTCTGTATATATTATGTATATAACTCCTCTACCTCTGTATATATTATGTATATAACAACTCTACCTCTGTATATATTATGTATATAACTCCTCTACCTCTGTATATATTATGTATATAACTCTACCTCTGTATATATTATGTATATAACTCCTCTACCTCTGTGTATATTATGTATATAACTCCACCTCTGTATATATTCTGTATATAACCCCTCTACCTCTGTAAATATTATGTATATAACTCATCTACCTCTGTATATATTATGTATATAACTCTACCTCTGTATATATTATGTATATAACTCCTCTACCTCTCTATATATTATGTATATAACTCTACCTCTGTATATATTATGTATATAACTCATCTACCTCTGTGTATATTATGTATATAACTCCTCTACCTCTGTATATATTATGTATATAACTCCTCTACCTCTGTATATATTATGTATATAACTCCTCTACCTCTGTATATATTATGTATATAACTCCTCTACCTCTGTATATATTATGTATATAACTCTACCTCTGTATATATTCTGTATATAACTCTACCTCTGTATATATTATGTATATAACTCCTCTACCTCTGTATATATTATGTATATAACTCCTCTACCTCTGTATATATTATGTATATAACTCTACCTCTGTATAACTCCTCTACCTCTGTATATATTATGTATATAACTCCTCCACCTCTGTATATATTATGTATATAACTCCTCTACCTCTGTATATATTATGTATATAACTCATCTACCTCTGTATATATTATGTATATAACTCTACCTCTGTATATATTATGTATATAACTCCTCTACCTCTGTATATATTATGTATATAACCCCTCTACCTCTATATATATTATGTATATAACTCTACCTCTGTATATATTATGTATATAACTCTACCTCTGTATATAGTATATATAACTCCTCTACCTCTGTATATATTATGTATATAACTCTACCTCTGTATATATTATGTATATAACTCTACCTCTGTATATATTATGTATATAACTCTACCTCTGTATATATTATGTATATAACTCCTCTAGCTCTGTATATATTATGTATATAACTCCTCTATCTCTGTATATATTATGTATATAACTCTACCTCTGTATATATTATGTATATAACTCCTCTACCTCTGTATATATTATGTATATAACTCCTCTATCTCTGTATATATTATGTATATAACTCCTCTACCTCTGTATATATTATGTATATAACTCCTCTATCTCTGTATATATTATGTATATAACTCCTCTACCTCTGTATATATTATGTATATAACTCCTCTACCTCTGTATATATTATGTATATAACTCTACCTCTGTATATATTATGTATATAACTCTACCTCTGTATATATTATGTATATAACTCTACCTCTGTATATATTATGTATATAACTTCTCTACCTCTGTATATATTATGTATATAACTCCTCTACCTCTGTATATATTATGTATATAACTCCTCTACCTCTGTATATATTATGTATATAACTCCTCTACCTCTGTATATATTATGTATATAACTCCTCTACCTCTGTATATATTATGTATATAACTCCTCTACCTCTGTATATATTGTGTATATAACTCTACCTCTGTATATCTCATGTATATAACTCCTATACCTCTGTATATATTATGTATATAACTCCTCTACCTCTGTATATATTATGTATATAACTCCACCTCTGTATATATTATGTATATAACTCTACCTCTGTATATATTATGTATATAACTCCACCTCTGTATATATTATGTATATAACTCTACCTCTGTATATATTATGTATATAACTCCACCTCTGTATATATTATGTATATAACTCCTCTATCTCTGTATATATTATGTATATAACTCCTCTACTTCTGTATATATTATGTATATAACTCTACCTCTGTATATATTATGTATATAACTCCACCTCTGTATATATTATGTATATAACTCCTCTACCTCTGTATATATTATGTATATAACTCCTCTACCTCTGTATATATTATGTATATAACTCCACCTCTGTATATATTATGTATATAACTCCACCTCTGTATATATTATGTATATAACTCATCTACCTCTGTATATATTATGTATATAACTCCTCTACCTCTGTATATATTATGTATATAACTCCTCCACCTCTGTATATATTGTGTATATAACTCCTCTACTTCTGTATATCTTCTGTATATAACTCCTCCACCTCTGCATATATTATGTATATAACTCCTCTACCTCTGTATATATTATGTATATAACTCCTCTACCTCTGTATATATTATGTATATAACTCCACCTCTGTATATATTATGTATATAACTCTACCTCTGTATATATTATGTATATAACTCTTCTACCTCTGTATATATTATGTATATAACCCCTCTATCTCTGTATATATTATGTATATAACTCCTCTACCTCTGTATATATTATGTATATAACTCTACCTCTGTATATATTATGTATATAACTCCTCTACCTCTGTATATATTATGTATATAACTCCACCTCTGTATATATTATGTATATAACTCTACCTCTGTATATATTATGTATATAACTCCTCTACCTCTGTATATATTATGTATATAACTCCTCTACCTCTGTATATATTATGTATATAACTCTACCTCTGTATATATTATGTATATAACTCCTCTACCTCTGTATATAGTATGTATATAACTCCTCTATCTCTGTATATATTATGTATATAACTCCTCTACATCTGTATATATTATGTATATAACTCCTCTATCTCTGTATATATTATGTATTTAACTCTACCTCTGTATATATTATGTATATAACTCCTCTACCTCTGTATATATTATGTATATAACTCCTCTAACTCTGTATATATTATGTATATAATTCTACCTCTGTATATATTATGTATATAACTCTACCTCTGTATATATTATGTATATAACTCCTCTACCTCTGTATATATTATGTATATAACTCCTCTACCTCTGTATATATTATGTATATAACTCCTCTACATCTGTATATATTATGTATATAACTCTACCACTGTATATATTATGTATATAACTCTACCTCTGTATATATTATGTATATAACTCTACCTCTGTATATATTATGTATATAACTCTACCTCTGTATATATTATGTATATAACTCCTCTACCTCTGTATATATTATGTATATAACTCCTCTACCTCTGTATATATTATGTATATAACTCTTCTACCTCTGTATATATTATGTATATAACCCCTCTATCTCTGTATATATTATGTATATAACTCCTCCACCTCTGTATATATTATGTATATAACTCTACCTCTGTATATATTATGTATATAACTCCTCTACCTCTGTATATATTATGTATATAACTCCACCTCTGTATATATTATGTATATAACTCTACCTCTGTATATATTATGTATATAACTCCTCTACCTCTGTATATATTATGTATATAACTCCTCTACCTCTGTATATATTATGTATATAACTCTACCTCAGTATATATTATGTATATAACTCCTCTAGCTCTGTATATATTATGTATATAACTCCTCTATCTCTGTATATATTATGTATATAACTCTACCTCTGTATATATTATGTATATAACTCCTCTACCTCTGTATATATTATGTATATAACTCCTCTATCTCTGTATATATTATGTATATAACTCCTCTACCTCTGTATATATTATGTATATAACTCCTCTATCTCTGTATATATTATGTATATAACTCTACCTCTGTATATATTATGTATATAACTCCTCTACCTCTGTATATATTATGTATATAACTCCTCTACCTCTGTATATATTATGTATATAACTCTACCTCTGTATATATTATGTATATAACTCTACCTCTGTATATATTATGTATATAACTCCTCTACCTCTGTATATATTATGTATATAACTCCTCTACCTCTGTATATATTATGTATATAACTCCTCTACCTCTTTATATATTATGTATATAACTCTACCTCTGTATATATTATGTATATAACTCTACCTCTGTATATATTATGTATATAACTCTACCTCTGTATATATTATGTATATAACTCCTCTACCTCTGTTTATATTATGTATATAACTCCTCTACCTCTGTATATATTATGTATATAACTCCTCTATCTTTGTATATATTATGTATATAACTCCACCTCTCTATATATTATGTATATAACTCCACCTCTGTATATATTATGTATATAACTCCTCCACCTCTGTATATATTAGGTATATAACTCCTCTATCTCTGTATATGATATGTATATAACTCCTCTACCTCTGTATATATTATGTATATAACTCCTCTACCTCTGTATATATTATGTATATAACTCTACCTCTGTATATATTATGTATATAACTCCTCTACCTCTGTATATATTATGTATATAACTCCTCTACCTCTGTATATATTATGTATATAACTCTACCTCTGTATATATTATGTATATAACTCCTCTACCTCTGTATATATTATGTATATAACTCCTCTACCTCTGTATATATTATGTATATAACTCCTCTACCTCTGTATATATTATGTATATAACTCCTCTACCTCTGTATATATTGTGTATATAACTCTACCTCTGTATATCTCATGTATATAACTCCTATACCTCTGTATATATTATGTATATAACTCCTCTACCTCTGTATATATTATGTATATAACTCCACCTCTGTATATATTATGTATATAACTCTACCTCTGTATATATTATGTATATAACTCCACCTCTGTATATATTATGTATATAACTCTACCTCTGTATATATTATGTATATAACTCCACCTCTGTATATATTATGTATATAACTCCTCTACCTCTGTTTATATTATGTATATAACTCCTCTACCTCTGTATATATTATGTATATAACTCCTCTACCTCTGTATATATTATGTATATAACTCCTCTACCTCTGTATATATTATGTATATAACTCCACCTCTGTATATATTATGTATATAACTCCACCTCTGTATATATTATGTATATAACTCATCTACCTCTGTATATATTATGTATATAACTCCTCTACCTCTGTATATATTATGTATATAACTCCTCCACCTCTGTATATATTGTGTATATAACTCCTCTACCTCTGTATATCTTCTGTATATAACTCCTCCACCTCTGCATATATTATGTATATAACTCCTCTACCTCTGTATATATTATGTATATAACTCCTCTACCTCTGTATATATTATGTATATATCTCCACCTCTGTATATATTATGTATATAACTCTACCTCTGTATATTGTCACGTATGTGGGTTGTTCATTATCATTATTGCCATATATTTTAACACCATGTAACATCAGGGTAATATATTATTTGTGTTTTCTATGTGTGGTGTTGTGTCATCTCCTAATCGCTGTTTCTGTTTCCGCAGATGCCACTCATCTCCCTGATTGGATTGGTTGCCCCTGATTGGTGCATCTTCAAGACAGGCAGTGGAGATGGGTGGTTAAGAGATTGGGAGGTGGCACACATCGGGGCGCCTCATTCTGTCATGTGCCAGTGACCAGAGAGGAGTGAGGTTGCCGTTGGTTGCCACTATTGTGTGGAGCGATTGCTATGTTTACTTGTCACTTTGTGTGACTTACCCTATTGTGTGGGAGTATCCTATTGTTGGCTTTTTGTGCCTAATTGCCACTGTTCCACATTTACATTTACATTTAGTCATTTAGCTGACGCTTTTATCCAAAGCGACTTACAAGTTCTGTACGACAAGCCATCAGGAAGAGCACAACTCTATCAGCTGAGTAACAATGTTCATCAAAGTGTTGAGTGCTACAGTGTAGGTTAGTTTATTAGGACAAGTGCATGACAGTATGGTTAGTTAGGGTTAGATTTTTTTTTTTTTTTTTTATTCAGATAATGGTTGAAGAAGTGCGTCTTTAGTCGACGGCGAAAGATTGGACGTGTTTCGGCTGTCCTAACTGGGGTGGGTAGTTCATTCCACCATTGTGGGGCAAGGACTGAGAATAGGCGACTTCTCTTTGATGACCCTCCCGGAGCTTGGATAGGAGTAGGTCTGAGGCGGCCAGAAGATGCAGAGCGTAGGGGTCTTGAGGGTGTGTAGTTAGAGACCATTGACCGGAGGTAGGCGGGAGCAGTTCCCTTTGCCGCACGGTATGCTAGGTCGAGGGCCTTGAAGCGGATTCGTGCAGCAATGGGGAGCCAGTGCAGGTCCCTAAGAAGTGGGGTGACATGGGCCGACTTCGGTAGGTTTGAGATCAGGCGGGCCGCTGCGTTCTGAATGAGTTGAAGAGGCTTAGTGAAGTGCCTCTGTGACCGCAATGAGGGCTGTCTCTGTGGAGTGACCAGTCCTGAAGCCTGACTGATTAGGGTCTAGGAGGTCATTCTGTAAGAGATAAGCAGTAAGTTGGTTGGATACAGCACGTTCAAGTGTTTTAGAAAGGAAGGAGAGAAGAGAGACAGGACGGTAGTTGCCTATGACGGTAGGGTTCAGGGATGGTTTTTTTATGAGGGGCGTGACTCTGGCTTGTTTTAGGGAGGTGGGGACCACCCCCGAGTTGAGTGAGGAGTTGATGGTTGCAGTTAGGAATGGGAGGATGTCTGGTGCTATGGACTGGAGGAGTGGGGAAGGTAGCCGGAACTATTTGTTCACTGTATTGGCTTTAGTGCTGGGTGATAACCCAGTGCCAACCTGGTTGGCTGGTGTCTGAGGACACAGCCCATACTAGCCTTAATTATTATATTTACTTGTCTGTTCTCCAACTACCTTTTTCCCTATTTGTTAAATGTTTGTGGGATTACTTCCCCTCTGTTCTCCTCATAGTCAAGGGAAGGTTTGAATCCCTTCCCTGATAATAAATATACTTTATGAAGGTTTGAATTCCTTCCCCAAGAATAAATATAATTTACTATTTGGATCAACGTCTTGTGTTCACTGTATTACCTGCTCGGGACCTTGCTTAAGGCACTACTGGAGGGGCTGGTTTTCACATACAGCCCGCTCCAGGTTATATTTTATATTTTCATTTGACATTACTATGTGACATGGGGGCTCATTTCCGGTCTTTCATGTCCTTGTGACATGGGGGGCTCAATGCCGGTCTGCTGTGTACGTTTGACATAGGGGCTGATGGTGTCAGGTAAAGTGGCGTTGTTGTTTTTTGGTATTTATGTATCCATGCCGTGTTTTGTATAATAATTAACCATTCGTGTATGCTCTTAACCACATCTCTTTTTTCTACCACATAGGTAACCGGGGGGTCGCCTGCCTGGCTAGGGGGTGGGGGGCACGAGTCGTGATTCCGGTGGAGCGCGCAATGAAATCGGTAAGCGACTGAAGATATGTGTAGCCCTCATCCCGTTAGGGGAGTAGTTTAGCTGGGATAGGCTAGAGTGACACAGGTGACCCTAGTTGAGTGGTTAGGAACATTTGTTATTGTTTTCATTGGTAGTAGATGTGGTCAGTTGGATTGTTTTGGTTAAGAGGTATAAATGCAGAATGTGTCTATTATTATTGCGCACGGTCATGGTTGGCTAAGTGAGGACGTTATATATATTTTTTTTTTGTATGATAGTCACGCCTAAGGACATATTATGGCTGCGTCGGCGTTTGTTTTGGAGATCTTTGTAGTGTATCCGTCAGAGGATCATTTGGACGGTTGCACTAAGGCGGAATTATGCCTTGTTGCTAAACATTATAATATTACTGTGCAAAGTTCCCAGTCCAAGGCTGATATGAAGGCGGCTGTAATAGCTGGGTTAGTGGAGCAACAGGTGTTCAGCACGGCTCGGGGAGTAGTAAGTCATAGTGACTCACTGTTAGTGGACCAGGAGGTTAAAAACACTGGCAATAAATCTCCCTTAGGTGATCTTAACCCGGAGGGTGGTGCTGTTAGGAGACATGGTAGTACTCACAGAGCTGAAAGTGAGGGCGCGGGCGATTCAGATAAAGAATCCACGTCTTCTGGCCATACACGCTCTAGCCTGCGTTTTGCCCGTCTCCAGATGGAGGAGAGAGCGATGTTGCGCAGGGAGGAGCGAGACAGGGAAGAGAGAGCAGCTGTACGAGACAGAGAGGACAAAGCGGCTGTACGAGATAGAGAGGAGAGAGTGGAGGAGAGAGACAGGCTGGAGAGAAAGGAGATGGAGGAGAGAGACAGGCTGCAGGAGAAGGAGGCGAAGGACAGGGAACTTCAACTGACCATAGAGAGGATGAGGTTGGAGGCTGGAGCTGGTAGTGCTACCTCCTCTCCAGCTGGGGTTTCCCCGGCTCACTTTAATATCGGCCAGCACGTTAATCTGGTGCCCATGTTCCGAGACTCAGAGGTAGAGGCTTATTTTTCTGCTTTTGAGCGGATTGCACAGGCTCTGCATTGGCCGGAGGATATGTGGGTGATTTTACTTCAGACCAGGCTCACTGGCAAAGCCAGTGCAGCGGTAGCATCATTAACTATGGCTGACAGTCAAAATTATGAGCGGGTGAAGAATGCTGTTTTACGTGTGTATGAGTTGGTTCCCGAAGCATATAGACAGCGTTTTCGCTCGCTCAGAAAATCCCCTTCTCAGACAAATACAGATTTCTCCCGTGAACAGAGGAATCTTTTTGAACGATGGTGCGCGGCGAGTAAGGTGCAGGATCTTGCAGCCATGAGCGAGTTGGTACTCATGGAACAATTTAAACTCTGTATGCCCGAACGAACCAAGCTGTATCTGAATGAACAGAAAGTGTCTACTCTCCAAGACGCTGCTGTTTTGGCGGATGAATTGGCGTTGACGCACAAACATGCTTCTGTGCGTAACGATACTGTGTGTGTGTCGGGAATTACCATTTCGGGGAAATGGCGAGCGTGCGTATCGGCCACGCTCGCCTCCGTCTGAAAAGAGACATTGTAATTATTGTAAGAAGCCAGGTAATTTGGTGGTGGACTGTTATGCATTTGTGCGCGATCGGCAAGATACTAAAAGGCCAGCTCAGAAACCAAAGGGGGTGGGGTTGATTAGCACTGTCTCACGCCCAGAGCAGGAGAAACCAGACAGTTGTTTCGAACCTTTTATATTTTCTGGTTTTGTGTCACTGTCGGGTAAAGTCTGTGACCAACGCGAGGTGAGGATCCTTCGTGATACAGGTGGTTCGCAGTCCTTTATTCTGGCGGATGTATTGCCGTTAAATGAGAAGTCGTCTTGTAACTCAAGTGCTATTGTGCGCAGGATAGAAATGGGCTTCACACCCGCTCCGTTACATATGATACATGTGAGATCAGAACTAGTCACAGGTTGTTTTTCCGTGGCGGTTCGTTCCTCTTTTCCGGTAGCCGGAATTGATTTTATCATGGGGAATGATATAGCTGGGGGGAAGGTAATTCCATTTCTGGAGATGGTGGACGCCCCAGTGTCTGAGTTTTTGTGCGATGCGTTGATTAAAAGTCACCCAAATGTTTTTCCTATCTGTGCTGTGACTAGGGCTCAGGCGAGACGAGGGCAGGCGGTGACGCTGCGTAACTCCATCTGTGGCGAGGCGCTCGCTGAGGACAGGTGGCCGTCTAGTGACGAGATAAAAAGGGGTGTGCGTAGCGTTCAGGGGAAACTGGTAAATCCCAAGTTTTCCGACATGCCGTTGCCTCTAACGCGTCAAGCGTTGATTGACGCTCAGAAAAATGATTCCTCCCTAACAAGTTGTTTTGCGGCAGTAGCCAGCACTACTGATAGTAGGAAACACACCTTCTTAATAGAGGAAGGGGTGTTGATGCGAACTTGGGTAGCTAGGCCAGGTGTGACAGGCTTAGAGTGTGGGGATGCCTGGAATGTAGTGCACCAGGTTGTATTACCAGTGGAGTGTAGACGTCACGTTTTGATGTTAGCTCATGAACATATTTGGTCTGGGCATTTGGGTATTTCAAAGACTTATGACAGAATACTGCAAAATTTCTTTTGGCCCGGTCTGAAGGCCGATGTGGTAAAGTTTTGTAGTACTTGTAGTACATGTCAAATTGTGGGAAAGCCAAATCAGGGGGTTCCTTTAGCTCCCTTGCACCCCATTCCAGCGATAGGGGAACCTTTTGAACATGTGATCATTGACTGTGTTGGCCCCCTGCCTAAGACAAAGGCAGGTCACCAATACATGTTGACTATTATGTGTCTTGCCACCCGTTTCCCAGAGGCGATACCTCTGAGGAAGATTACTGCCCCAGCAATTACCAAGGCATTAAACAAGTTTTTTGCAACTTACGGTTTACCAAAAACCATGCAAAGTGATCAAGGCTCGAATTTCATGTCTAAGACCTTTAATCAATCATTACAGGCTTTGGGTATCAGTCACACGGTGTCTAGCGCGTACCATCCTGAATCACAGGGGGCGCTAGAGCGCTGGCACCAGACGCTGAAGGCGATGCTAAAAAAGTTCTGTGTTGATACGGGTTGTGGTTGGGACGAGGGTGTGCCATTTGTACTGTTTGCTATTCGGGATGCTAAACAGGAGTCACTTGGGTTTAGCCCAGCAGAGTTAGTGTTTGGTCACAGTGTGCGTGGTCCATTGAAACTGCTCAAAGAGAAGATGTTGTCTGGTTCTTCTCCTAAATCGACTGTTTGATTTTGTCTCCCGGTGCAAGGAGCGTCTCCGCTGTGCGTCCTCGCTGGCTAGGGAGGCCCTTGCCTCTGCCCAGGGGGAGATGAAGGTGAGGTTTGACAAGAAGGCGGTGGGGCGGCAGTTCGAGGCTGGCGATGAAGTGCTGGTTTTGCTGCCCATGCCTGGGTCAGCTCTCTCTGCCCGGTTTGCAGGGCCCTATAAGGTGGAGAGGAAAGTATCAGACACCAATTATGTTATATGTACGCCCGAGAGGCACAGGAAGACACGGTTGTGTCATATTAACATGTTGAAGAAGTATCTCACCCGTGCTGGTGAGAGTGAGCAGGAGGTGCAGTCTGGCAGCCCAGGAGCTGTTCCAGCTGTTTTGTTGACATGTGTTAATCCCCTGCCGGACGACGATTTGAAGGCGTTGTCCGAGGGTCAGCAGACGGGGCGTTTGACTAACTCGGAGTTCATGAGTGAGGTCACTGCCCATCTGTTGTATCTGCCCGAGTCACAGAGTGATGATGTACGTCAACTGTTGTTGTCCTATCCTGTGTTGTTGTCTGATGTGCCTTCCAGAACGACCGTCCTGGAGCACGATATTGATGTGGGTGGTGCGACCCCCATTAAACAACACGCATATCGGTGTCCGGTGGCGAAGAGGGAGGTGATGAGGAAGGAGGCTGAGTATCTGATGGATAATGGGATGGCTAAGGATAGCCGTAGTCCCTGGAGCTCTCCTTGCCTTTTAGCTCCCAAGGCTGATGGGTCTCCCCGGTTCTGCACTGATTACAGGAAGGTGAACGCGGTGACGGTGCCTGACTCGTTCCCGTTGCCCAGAATGGACGACTGCATTGACAGTATTGGTCCCGCTGTATTTATTACGAAACTCGATCTCCTGAAGGGGTACTGGCAAGTTCCCCTGACAGAGCGAGCATCTGATATTTCGGCGTTCGTTACACCGGACCATTTTTTGCAGTACACCGTTATGGCCTTCGGAATGAGGAACGCACCGGCCACGTTCCAACATTTGATGCACATGGTGTTGGGGGGGGGGTGTCTAAGTGTAACGTCTATTTGGACGATGTAGTGGTGTACTCGGACACTTGGGGGGAGCACATTGACAAATTACGGGTGGTTTTTGCACGCTTGGCGGAGGCTTCGTTAACTCTGAACCTCGCCAAGTGTGAGTTTGGGAAAGCCACGGTGACGTACTTGGGGAAGCAGGTGGGTCACGGACAGGTCCACCCGGTGGACGCTAAGGTGACAGCGATCCTGGCGTATCCGGCTCCTTCCACGAGACGCGAGCTACGGCGTTTCCTGGGGATGGCAGGGTATTACCGGTGTTTTTGTAGGAATTTTTCTGTGGTGGTGGCTCCCCTCACTTCTTTATGTAGTCCTATTGTACCTTTTGTGTGGTCCGAGGAGTGTCAGTGCGCCTTCGAGGCTGCTAAGTCTCTCCTATGCAGTGCTCCTGTTCTGGCAGCCCCTGACTTTGCATTGCCCTTTCAGCTGGAGGTCGACGCGAGTGCTGCTGGGGCTGGAGCTGTGCTGTTGCAGGCGGGAGAGGCGAGGTGCATCATCCGGTTTGCTACTTCTCTGTGAAGTTCAAGATGCATCAGTTGAACTACTCGACCATCGAGAAGGAGACGCTGGCGATGCTCCTCGCTCTCCAGCACTTCGAGGTGTACGTGGGTTCCAGCGCTATTCCGGTGTTGGTCCACACGGACCACAATCCCCTGGTGTTCTTGGCTCATATGTATAACCATAACCAGAGGTTGATGCGTTGGGCCCTGTTGGTGCAGGGCTACAACATTGTCATCCGTCACAAAAAGGGGGTGGACAATGTTGTGGCCGATGCCTTATCCAGAGGGTAGGTCTGGGGGTACTGCTCTGATGTTGGTTGTATGGAATAATGTTTTGTTCACCCAGTAGGTTCGCTTCTATGGGGGGAGGTGTCACGTACGTGGGTTGTTCATTATCATTATTGCCATATATTTTAACACCATGTAACATCAGGGTAATATATTATTTGTGTTTTCTATGTGTGGTGTTGTGTCATCTCCTAATCGCTGTTTCTGTTTCCGCAGATGCCACTCATCTCCCTGATTGGATTGGTTGCCCCTGATTGGTGCATCTTCAAGACAGGCAGTGGAGATGGGTGGTTAAGAGATTGGGAGGTGGCACACATCGGGGCGCCTCATTCTGTCATGTGCCAGTGACCAGAGAGGAGTGAGGTTGCCGTTGGTTGCCACTATTGTGTGGAGCGATTGCTATGTTTACTTGTCACTTTGTGTGACTTACCCTATTGTGTGGGAGTATCCTATTGTTGGCTTTTTGTGCCTAATTGCCACTGTTCCACTGGAACTATTTGTTCACTGTATTGGCTTTAGTGCTGGGTGATAACCCAGTGCCAACCTGGTTGGCTGGTGTCTGAGGACACAGCCCATACTAGCCTTAATTATTATATTTACTTGTCTGTTCTCCAACTACCTTTTTCCCTATTTGTTAAATGTTTGTGGGATTACTTCCCCCCTGTTCTCCTCATAGTCAAGGGAAGGTTTGAATCCCTTCCCTGATAATAAATATACTTTATGAAGGTTTGAATTCCTTCCCCAAGAATAAATATAATTTACTATTTGGATCAACGTCTTGTGTTCACTTTATTACCTGCTCGGGACCTTGCTTAAGGCACTACTGGAGGGGCTGGTGTGGTAATATTGCCTTTGAATTCCATAACTAAAATGTGTGAATAATTAGGAAACCATAACATTATGCCTTGTATACTGGTTAGCAGCAGAGTGGGCTGCAGGGCTAAATGAGGACCGATACTAGAGACAGTTGCAGCAGATAAACAGACAAAGGTCACACCTACTGTGACCAGATTACCACCACACCGACGGGGGCCACTAGCAGAAACCCGCTGTACTCAGCAAAAGATCACACCGACGGGGGCCATTGACACCAACCCACACCCGGGGACAACGACAGGAAGACAATGACGGGGGCCACTCGGTTTATTGAGTCAATATCCACACAGGAGATCGAGGAGGTGGGGGCAGCCGGCCCACCCCAGAGAAACCCAGAGGTGGGGGCAGCCAGCCCCACAGGAGACCGCCCTCAGAAGACCGCCTGATTGGACCAACTGTATTAGTAAAATGTGCTATTATTGGCCCGAAATGAGCGAACATATTGGTAGTTCAGGAGCCACAGAAACCCCAGGTCTGCGGCTCCACCCCTCCCCACCAGAGAGACTGTGCTGCTTTTGATGTAAGTAAGCCGGATGGAACCATTATGTTTGGTTAGAATAGAATGTAACTTAGCTTAGAAACCAGGCTTACTTATATGCAAAAAGGGCTTACAGTATTGTCAATGTATGTTCAAATTATGTTAACGAATGACTGTTGTATGTACCTATGTTGGGGTTTGAGATGCAAACCTTGTTGATTCCTGTACACAGCAGACATGTTAATGTTTTCTGATAATCCTTGTATGTGAAAGGCAACCTTTTATTCACTCTTGGCCCTGGGTCAAATAAATCAGTTGAGTTGAACTAGAGTTCTGGTTGTCTGGCTTACATGTTTATTTCTCATCTGCTTAAGTCAGATGAGGAGACCAACAATTCTATCACTTATGATCCTTTCTCCTCCTTCCAGATAGCAATCTCATTGTACTGTACAATAACCTTAGATTATTGTAGGATTCTATAGGAATATACTACAGAAGTGGTGCCGTTCCACCCGCCCTGTTGTGCCCCCCCCCCTGAAGGTGTGCGGTGAGGTCTATGTGGCTGGCTGCTCAGAGCCATGACCTTGCTTGTATGTTGGGGACATGCAGGAGAAGAGCCGGGGGTTGTTGCGTTTCAATAAGGATAGTTGCAGTGCAGGGTTTTGCTGTCTGGATGGAGGACAGAGGGACAGGATGAAGGCTGGTTGTGTACGCCACTAGTTGGGACCCACAGTGAATATAGCCTTTTGCGTACAGGAATGGGGGAGCAGTGTTTAGGTTAGTTTAGGTTAGTAATATCCAAAGGTAAAGGGATCGCGCTTGTTGTGCAGTAAACATACAAACATGTGCTTTTGATGTTTGTATGTTTATTCAGACACAGGAGGCCGTTCCCGGCCTATTCGTTTGAGGTTTATGGCAGTAAGTATGAGCAGCGTGTTTGGTGCCAGGCTCTTGCGGACAGGGGGATAGTATTTTTTATTGGAAGTAATAGCTTAGGGGGATAGGTGAGGGCATAACTACTGTAATCATATTGTATTAGTTCAATCAGGGATTGAAGCGTCGGACTACATCGAGATGAAAGGCCCATTGAATCGTGGGCTCGGTATATCTGGTGTTGGCAAGATTCGACAGGGCGCATTTTGGGGAATGGTAATACCTAATCATTTAACCCAGAACCGGACGCAGCGGAGGTGGTAATTTTTTACGTGTCGGGACAATGGGTGAATTGTGTGTCTATGCTGGCGGGATGGAGCGGAGTCCGGCCAGGAGCCGTAACTCAAACGGCAAACGGCGGGGGCTGATCCATCGGCGGGACATAGGGTTGTTAATACACTAATTCAACATTGTTTGGATCATGTAAATCAGAAGTTGTAAGTACGAAAAGCGATCGATATGGTACAGGGGGCTTGTTATGGATCACGGGGCATAAGCGAGTCAAGTAATATGAGGGGGGCCTAACTGGACGTAGACGCAGGTTGTAACATGTTAAAACAGAGGCAGCCGTGGCTGTTTCAATTCGACGAAACGTGCTCTCTGCATTAATATCGACCGAACTAAATGAAGATTATGCCCACATTAGGGTGTAATTCAAATAGATCAAGACGACGAGGGGGTTGTCTACAAATTGAGTTTGTGGATTACAGAAACCCCAAAGTCGCGGAAGATCCTTTTTAGTGCGTGTTACTCCGGAACATATTACGAGGCACGTCCGCCGTGATGACTGGTGAACAAATAGTACTTAGCGACAGCGATTCGGTTAAAAGACTGGTTGTATTCTAAACATTAGGTAAAATTAAAGTGAACGGTTGCACTTAATCTCGTTTTTAATAGTCGCGCGATGTATGTTTGAATGATGGCTATTGGTTAGGAATGTTTGTCGAAAGGTGAGAGATTATTGTTGTATTATTATGAAATTTTAATGACCAACAACCGTGGGGAAATGTAATAGTTGAACGCCGGTTTTTTCGAAGTGTACATTGCATGTATGCAGAGCAGCCTTGGCCGGGTTGTTGTGTAGTTTTAACGTGGATCAGGGTGGTATACGAGTCTGGAGCGAATCATATTGAAGATTGGGGCTAACTAGCTTAGCTCTGTGGAAGAACCGCGGTAAATCTAGGGACGTTAAGGCGGCGTGGTAGGAGAATTGACGAAACACTGTGGCGGCAATTGCTGGTAAGAAGCGAATCGAGGTGTAAGTTGAGGAGCTTGTGGCAGTTTTGAGGGTTATATTTAATGTGGTAACAATTGTGTACGTTATTATGGTGGAGGAAGAAGTCGCTGTTTGATGACGTCATGGAGTTGAATGGAGTGTGTGAAACGTCCGCTGTGCGTGGAGCCGGGCGAAGAGAAGGGTAGGAGAATTGGTTTATGATTCGTGTTGGACTGTGTATGCGGCGTTGGTATGTGAGAATGTTTTAAAGATTATTTTCTTTTAAAGTAGTTTGTTATTTAAGCATGTGTGAGTTGTTTATTGTTAGATTGGTAACGGGCGGACTGAATGAATGTATGGATCTCGAACGTCGCATAACGTTATTGTGGGACCTAGGAAAGGGGAACAGCGTCGGGGCTGGCTAGGCGATTTAGCTTGCATGCGGCTGTTTTGTGAAATTGCGGGCGACATGTGTGATGGTTAGAGTATGGGAAATGATGGTTAGAAAGTGTTAGAGGACGCGGTGGTTGTCGTGGCATTTTTTGGTTGTCGTGGCATTTTTTGGTTGTCGTGGCATTGTTGAAACGGAGTGTTTTATGATATTAGTTGTACTTTGTCACGATACATCGTTCTGTGTGCGCCGTTTGCGCTAGTGCGCAGGCGCAGATCGCTGCATTCATATTACTTCGCTCAGAGGATGAATACCAGGTGAAGGAATATTGTGCATTGTGTAAAATGGTTGTGTTTGTATGTTGTGCATTCTTTGGGTTGTAAACAATGTTCTGGGAGTGGTTTTGGTTGTGTTTCTACAAGTTTGTGTGGCAAAAGGGGAGAGTAGGTGCGGCATGTGATGATTAGACGAGAGTAGATAGTCAATGAGGGGTTGCTTGGGCTGCAAACAATGCAGTGAGCCTATCAAACAAAGAGGAGATGATTTAATATACATGCCCATACTAAACTGGGGTTCACAAACCAGCTACACATTGAACCTGTAACACTGGGCAAGAATATGTTACACAAGAGTATAGTCTTGACCGAGTGGGGTTTGAGAGCTGAGTTGGGAAAGCACTCTACACTGAAAAAGACATATTGCATGCGTTATATTTGATTAAATACATCTACATTAGAATCACATGTCACCTATATACAGAGCTAACGTTCCCAGAATATTCTGTTTAAAGTTTTTGAGTCTTAGCATGATTGGAACTTAACTAATAATAATGTTTAATTTCTAATGAGTGGCGTTTGATAGAGATGCTTATATTTGTATTATGCATGATTAGTGTTGTGTGAAGAAATGATTTTGATATCTGTATAGTATGAAATTATTATGAGTTAAATCTTTAATACACTGTTAATATGATTAGGATATTTAATGCTTGACACAAGCCTCAGACTTGTAGGAAATTATAATTTATTGATGGAGGCTTGCTGTCTGTGTTAGAAAACAATTTTATTAATGCAATGATGATTTAATGGTTATGATGGTGATTACAGAAGTTGAAGAGATTGTTTTTCTTTAATGCCATTGGATTACATAGGCTGATGTTTTATATTAAGATTGATTGCAAGTCATTGGGTCACAATAGGATAATTTAGTGACAGGGGACTTGTTTAGATGCTGCTTTGATGTAAGATTGTGTTTTTGCAGTTATTATAAATGATTTGTGTGTAATGGTTAACCCTTTGTTGAATTTCAGGAGGGTCGAGGGGTGGTAAAGCAATTTAGAAAAGGTCACAAGGCCCAAGGGGGGTCGAGATGGGCAGCTGTTACAGGGGCTGTTTTACGACAGGAAGACAGAGCAGAGCTGGTCAGGTTAGGCACCACGAGAGAGGCAAAAGTTGAGGAGGTTATATTGCCCAGGGGGGTAGAAATCCTTTTGAGACAGGACACGGGAAGCCACGAGGGAGGGCTAAAACCTGTTGTTTATGGTCGCGGTTACACTCAGAGAAGGGACCTAGTCTATCTTTACAATAGGAAGACAGGTCAGAGGTGAAGATAGGAGAGAACAGTTGGAGAAGTGAGATAACAGATGCAGCTATTTTTACAACAGGGAGACAGGAAGATAAGGTGCTAGTTTGGGATAGCATGAGGGGGCCAGGAAGTGACAGGAGGAGGAGACAGGAGCGCTAATACAGAACACAGCTGAGGGAGGAGTGAGCACAGTAATTGAATTAGGATAGCCAGTTCAGATGAGGTTAATTACATTGAAGGGCTAACTATTTGATTAGAAGGATTAGCGTTAGGCTCTCAGGACACTGGGTATGTTTTGGGGTTCTATCGCTGAGGGGGTTCCCAGACTTCCTCTGGATGTGAGGTGTAGAAAATACAGTGAGAACTGTATGGTAGGAAAGTGTGCACTGAATTAGCAGGGAAGCTGAGAGCAGGCAGGGAAACTAACCTTGTATGTCTGTATGTTGGTTGATTAACAAGTGTGGGAGCAGGTTGAGAGTATTTGTTTATAATATGAGTGATGTATGTTGGAGAGGACATGGTTGGAATGAATTGAGTGGCGTGTGAGTGCATGTCTGGGTGTCTTGATTTCAGTGGGTGCTTGAAACTGTGAGATATTGGAGGGAAGGAGTTTTATTTTATTACTTTCATTTGATATTGTTTCTTTTAGAATGGGTTGTCAGTACGTATGTCTATTTTAATTTTTGATTGTGTGGACTGAATGTGTTTGAATGGAGCCTGTAGGGGAGACTGTGCTAACATAGAGGTGTCAAGTCACAGAGACATGTTTGAATGAGTGACAAAGTTGTGTGCATGTGGAGTTTGGAGCTTGTTGTTTTTATTGATTTTCTGTTTTAGGTATGAATGGTAATTTCACGTGTAGGAGGTGCAGAACATGTGGTTAAAGGATGTGGTCTATTGGGATATTTTTTTAATTATTTGCCTTTTGTTTTTATTTCTCATCTGCTTTTTATGGTCTGGGTGTGAGAGGAGAGGACTGTTGGAGGCTGGGATGCATTGGAACAGATCGATGACAGATAAGTAGTGCCACCGCGTTTGCATATGGATTTTGATGGCTTCCCTTATGAAGTATGTTGACATATGGTGTAAAAGGATTTGCTTTGTGCTTGTGTTTCTTCAACAGCTCAGTCGAGGGGGATTGCAGATCAGCAGCGGGAGGACACATGAATACATTACATTAGAGCGGTAACGTAGGATTTCATCTTCCCTGTTACTCTGCAGTCCACGGTTACCAAATTGTGATAGGAGGATTCTTGTATGCATTTCGCCCCCGTCTCTACAGGACCCCATGCGGGTGGGGCCAGGTTGTAATAACTGAACAGATGGGCTTTTGGGACAAATTTCCAGGCTAAGAAACTCGTCTGACGACCAGGTTGTCATGCCAAGATGGATGACTGGACTTGGGGACATGCCTGGCCTGGGGTGCGGAGCCGGCCTGAGGGCTGAGCTGGAGAATGTGGGCTAGAGTCTCTGAGAGATTATGGATGGAGTGGACTGTGGGGGACAGGGGGGTGACTGTACAAATAGCTACTGATGGGCTTTGTTTTGTGCACATTGATTTGGTAAGACGCGCAAACAAAGGGCGGATAAATTACACAACGCAGGGACAGGTAAAGACGCATTCACATAGTGAGGTTATGGCCAGGGTAAGTGACAAATTTTCGTTGAAAATCTGCTTTCCTCTACCAGACTGGGCTGTGGAAACCAAGGTGGTAAGATTATGACCATTATATGTGTCATAAAGGGGGGAGGATAGGTGGGAAGCAATTGATTGATTATGCAAATGTGATTGTACTATTTTAAAAAGGAATTAACAGGAGAAGAAACAAATGAATGTAAAAATGAATACTAATGCATGTTGTCTCCCCCAGATCATATAAAAGAATGTGGAACCAAACGTTCTGTAACTTAAGAAAATTGGGTTTTTAAAAATTGTGTTTTATTTTAAGGTATAATGTTTAGATTGAATTGTTTTATTGTTTTCAACAAACCCAAAAGTTGTTGTTTAAAAGGTGGGCCGCTGGCTAATGAGCCTTGAGGAGAAGAAACTCATTGATGATATGTACTTAAGAATAATGAAAGAAAAATGTGAGAAAAAGAAAGAAAAAATTGAGAAAAATTTGAAAAAATGATTTTTATTATTATATTGTATGGTTAGTATGTATAGAAAATCAAGTCAATATACAGTATATGACAATGTGAATTGTCAAAGTGGGGAATGTGGTAATATTGCCTTTGAATTCCATAACTAAAATGTGTGAATAATTAGGAAACCATAGCATTATGCCTTGTATACTGGTTAGCAGCAGAGTGGGCTGCAGGGCTAAATGAGGACCGATACTAGAGACAGTTGCAGCAGATAAACAGACAAAGGTCACACCTACTGTGACCAGATTACCACCACACCGACGGGGGCCACTAGCAGAAACCCGCTGTACTCAGCAAAAGATCACACCGACGGGGGCCATTGACACCAACCCACACCCGGGGACAAGAACCAGCCCCGACAGGAAGACAATGACGGGGGCCACTCGGTTTATTGAGTCAAGATCCACACAGGAGATCGAGGAGGTGGGGGCAGCCGGCCCCCCCAGAGAAACCCAGAGGTGGGGGCAGCCAGCCCCACAGGAGACCGCCCTCAGAAGACCGCCTGATTGGACCAACTGTATTAGTAAAATGTGCTATTATTGGCCCGAAATGAGAGTACTTAAGAGCGAACATATTGGTAGTTCAGGAGCCGCAGAAACCCCAGGTCTGCGGCTCCACCCCTCCCCACCAGAGAGACTGTGCTGCTTTTGATGTAAGTAAGCCGGATGGAACCATTATGTTTGGTTAGAATAGAATGTAACTTAGCTTAGAAACCAGGCTTACTTATATGCAAAAAGGGCTTACAGTATTGTCAATGTATGTTCAAATTGTGTTAACGAATGACTGTTGTATGTACCTATGTTGGGGTTTGAGATGCAAACCTTGTTGATTCCTGTACACAGCAGACATGTTAATGTTTTCTGATAATCCTTGTATGTGAAAGGCAACCTTTTATTCACTCTTGGCCCTGGGTCAAATAAATCAGTTGAGGTGAACTAGAGTTCTGGTTGTCTGGCTTACACGTTTATTTCTCATCTGCTTAAGTCAGATGAGGAGACCAACAATTCTATCACTTATGATCCTTTCTCCTCCTTCCAGATAACAATCTCATTGTACTGTACAATAACCTTAGATTATTGTAGGATTCTATAGGAATATACTACACTGGTTTTCACATACAGCCCGCTCCAGCTTATATTTTATATTTTCATTTGACATTACTATGTGACAATATATTATGTATATAACTCCTCTACCTCTGTATATATTATGTATATAACTCCTCTACCTCTGTATATATTATGTATATAACTCCTCTACCTCTGTATATATTATGTATATAACTTGTTAGGGTTCAGTTCTCCAGCTTGTGGGCGCAGGATATTATACAAGGGGTTAATGATGATGACGAGGGGGTGCAGGTTGAAAAGTCACCACATGTTCTTCATCCTGCATCCCGTCCCCAAGTCAGCAGCTCATCTGCACGTCAGCTGCTGGTTTTCATGTTAAAAACACAAGCATCCACATCCACATTTACATCCACATTCACATTTACATTTACATTATATTTACATTACATTTACATTTACATTATATTTACATTACATTTACATTTACATTACATTACATTACATTTACACTTACATTTACATTACATTACATAACATTTACATTATATTACATTTACATACATTTACATCGAATTTACATTTACATTACATCACATTTACATTTACATTACATTACATTTACATTACATTACATTACATTTACATTTACATTACATCACATTTACATTACATCACATTTACATTACATTACATTACATTTACATTATATTTACATACATTTACATCTAATTTACATTCACATTTACATAACATTTACATTTACATTACATCACATTTACATTACATTACATTTACATTACATCCACATTTACATTACATCTACATTGTAAGTGTGTGTGTGTGTACACAGTATGTGTGTGTGTGTGCGTGTGTGTGTGTGTGTGCATGTGTACACAGTATGTGTGTGTGCGTGTGTACACAGTATGTGGGCTATGTGTGTGTGTGTGCGTGTGTACACAGTATGTGTGGTATGTGTGTGTGTACACAGTATGTGCGTGTATATGTGTGTGTGTCCACACAGTACGTGTGTGTGTGTGTGTGTGTGTGTGTGTGTGTGTGTGTGTGTGTGTGTGTGTGTGTGTGTGTGTGTGCGTACACACAGTATTTGTGGTATGTGTGTGATTCATTTCACCCTGTGAGGCAGTTATGTTTAATGATGTATGTTTGATCAGATGATGACACACAGCTCTGATCTACGGTTTACAGACCCAGGAAGCTCAGACCACACAGGTCTATAGATTACATTAGATTAGATTACATTAGATTAGATTACATTAGATTACATTAGATTAGATTACATAGATTACATTAGAATACATTAGATTAGATTACATTAGATTACATTAGATTAGATTACATTAGAATACATTAGACTAGATTACATTAAATTACACATTAGATTAGATTACATTAGATTACACATTAGATTAGATTACATTAGATTACACATTAGATTAGATTACACATTAGATTAGATTACATTAGAATACATTAGATTACATTACATTAGAATACATTAGATTAGATTACATTAGAATACATTAGATTAGATTACATTAGAATACATTAGATTAGATTACATTAGATTAGATTACATTAGAATACATTAGATTAGATTACATTAGATTACACATTAGATTAGATTGCATTAGATTACACATTAGATTAGATTACACATTAGATTAGATTACATTAGAATCGATTACATTAGATTAGATTACATTAGATTACATTAGATTAGATTACATTACATTACATTAGATTACATTACATTAGATTAGATTACATTAGAATAGATTAGATTACATTATAATACATTACATTAGATTAGATTACATTAGATTACATTAGAATAGATTAGAATACATTATAATACATTATATTAGATTAGATTACATTAGAATAGATTAGATTACATTATAATACATTATATTAGATTAGATTACATTAGATTACATTCGATTACATTAGATTAGATTACATTAGAATACATTAGATTACATTAGAATACATTAGATTAGGTTACATTAGAATACATTAGATTAGATTACATTAGAATACATTACATTACATTAGAATACATTAGATAGATTAGATTACATTAGAATACATTAGATAGATTAGATTACATTAGATTAGATGACATTAGAATACATTTGATTACATTAGATTACATTAGAATACATTAGATAGATTAGATTACATTAGATTACATTAGATTAGATGACATTAGAATACATTAGATTACATTAGATTAGATGACATTAGAATACATTAGATTAGATTACATTAGATTACATTAGATTAGATTACATTAGATTACATTAGAATACATTAGATTAGATTCAAATGTATTGTCATTATACAGCACAAGTACAGTACAATGAAAAGAAGTTTGGCATCCAACCAGAGTGCGATAGTGATATACAATGTACAGGTGATTAAACTGGCTATAAAATATATAGATTAGTAATACTGGGTGTAGTGCTAATCCGATGTATATACAGAGTTGTAGTACATTTACATTTTGTCATTTAGCTGAATGCTTTTATCCAAAGTGACTTACAAGTTATGTACGACAAGGAAGGGTACAACTCTCACAGCTGAGTAACAATGTTCATCAAACAGTGTTGAAACTTGGGTGCTGCAGTGTTGAGTGCATAGTACTAAAGACATATTAGTATAGTTGGAAGAGTGCATGATAGTATAAGACAGTAAGAAGGTTAGTTTATTTTATTATTATAATACTTTTTCTTCATTTCAGATATTGATTGAAGAAGACCGTTTTTAGTCAACGGCGAAAGATTGATCGGGTTTCAGCTCTCCCAACTGTGGTGGGAAGTTCGTTTGTGTGTGTGTGTGTGTGTGTGTGTGTGTGTGTGTGTGTGTGTGTGTGTGTGTGTGTGTGTGTGTGTGTGTGTGTGTGTGTGTGTGTGTGTGTGTGTGTGTGTGTGTGTGTGTGTGTGTGTGTGTGTGTGTGTGTGTGTGTGTGTGTGTGTGTGTGTGTGTGTGTGTGTGTGTGTGTGTGTGTGTGTGTGTGTGTGTGTGTGTGTTAGCACTGTTGCCTCACAGCAAGCAGGTCCTGGGTTCAAACCCTTTCTGTGTGGAGTTTGCATGTTCTCCCCGTGTTTGTGTGGGTTTCCTCCAGGTACTCCGGTTTCCTCCCACTATAAAAGACATGCATGCTGGGTGTCCTGCCATCGCCATGGACCAAGGTACTGGCATTACAACTGGAGTTGGTCTCTTGACCAAGGTACTGACATTACAATTGGAGTTGGTCTCTTGACCGAGGTACTGGCATTACAACTGGAGTTGGTCTCTTGACCAAGGTACTGGCATTACAACTGGAGTTGGTCTCTTGACCAAGGTACTGGCATTACAACTGGAGTTGGTCCCTTGACCAAGGTACTGGCATTACAACTGGAGTTGACCAAGGTACTGGCATTACAACTGGAGTTGGTCCCTTGACCAAGGTACTGGCATTACAACTGGAGTTGGTCCCTTGACCAAGGTACTGGCATTACAACTGGAGTTGGTCCCTTGACCAAGGTACTGGCATTACAACTGGAGTTGGTCCCTTGACCAAGGTACTGACATTACAACTGGAGTTGGTCTCTTGACCAAGGTACTGGCATTACAACTGGAGTTGGTCCCTTGACCAAGGTACTGGCATTACAACTGGAGTTGGTCCCTTGACCAAGGTACTGTCATTACAACTGGAGTTGGTCCCATTTCAGATATTAATTGAAGAAGACCGTTTTTAGTCAACGGCGAAAGATTGATCGGGTTTCAGCTCTCCCAACTGTGGTGGGAAGTTCGTTCCACCATTGTGGAGCGAGGACCGAGAATAGGCGGCTTCTCTTTGATGACCTTCCAGGAGCTCAGATAGGAGTGGGTCTGAGGCGGCCAGAAGATGCAGAGCGTAGGGGTCTTGAGGGTGTGTAGTTAGAGACCATTGACCGGAGGTAGGCGGGAGCGGTTCCCTTTGCCGCGCGGAATGCAGGTCGAGGACCTTTAAGCGGATTCGTGTGGCGATGGGGAGCCAGTGCAGGTCCCTAAGAAGTGGGGTAACATGGGCTGACTTTGGTAGGTTGGAGATCAGACGGGCGGCTGCATTCTGAATGAGTTGAAGAGGCTTGGTGGCGGTGGTCGGTAGACCAGCGAGCAGTGCATTGCAGTAGTCGAGGCGGGAGATGACTGTTGATTGGACAAGGAGTTGAGTGGCTTCTTTTGTCAGGAAGGGGCGGATCCTTGTGACATTGCTCAGGAGGAATCTGCAGGTTCTGGTCGTTGCGGCGATGTGAGCGACTGTGATGGAAAGGCCGGTCAGTGGGGAGGATTTGGCCGGCAGGTGAAGCAATTCTGTTTTATTCATATGTATTAATATGTACAGTGAGGCAGGTATAAAGACACCATGGTAGTAAGTCATACTGGCCAGCAGTGTAACTAGTAAGAGTAGGTAAGGGATATGTACAGATATAGATATGGTATCTCTTCTCTTCTCTTCTCTTCTCTTCTCTTCTCTTCTCTTCTCTTCTCTTCTCTTCTCTTCTCTTCTCTTCTCTTCTCTTCTCTTCTCTTCTCTTCTCTTCTCTTCTCTTCTCTTCTCTTCTCTTCTCCTCTCTCCCCTCCTCTTCTCTTCTTTTTCATTTTCTTCTCTCATTCTCATTAATTTCTTCTCTCTATACCTTTCTCTATCCTCCCCCCAAGAACACACACACACAAATTCATTGTCACACAACATGTCCTCACAGAGGGAATGGAGGAGGGGAGGAGGAGGAAGAGGAGGAGTTGAGACGAAGGCTCTAAGGTTACCATTAGCTGGTGGGTGGACAGCATGTCAGACACAGTGCTTTAGAAGTTTGACTCCTAAATCCTGGATCTGCACCAGTGACCTCCTGGACTACAGTAGTGTGTGTGAGATTATTCTCTCTCTCTCTCTCTCTCTCTCTCTCTCTCTCTCTCTCTCTCTCTCTCTCTCTCTCTCTCTCTCTCTCTCTCTGTCATGACACACACTCACACGCCACATGTCACCTGTCTCTCAGGTGTGCTGCACTCGTTGCTCCCGTCTGGGTCTCTGTGGCCCCGCCCCCCACACCTGTCACTCAGACAGCCCCGCCCAGGTATGCCAGAAATGCAACAAGTGTCTTTTCCTGCTGTGCCCTGTGTGTGTGTGTGTGTGTGTGTGTGTGTGTGTGTGTCTGCCCTTGTGTGCCCTTGTGTGCCCTTGTGTGTGTCTGTGTGTGCCCTTGTGTGTGTCTGTGTGTGCCCTTGTGTGTATGTGTATGAGTGTCTGTGTGTGTGTCTGTGTGTATGTGTGTGTGCATGTGTGTGTGCATGTTTACATCTATGTGCACAGAAGCACACAGAGGTTTGTGTAAGTGCCTGTTGGTATGCGTGTGTGTGTCAGTGTGTGTGTGTGTGTTTGTGTGTGTGTGTGTGTGTGTGTTTGTGTGTGTGTGTGTGTGTGTGTGTGTGTGTGTGTGTGTGTGTGTGTGTGTGTGTGTGTGTGTGTGTGTGTGTGTGTGTGTGTGTGTGTGTGTGTGTGTGTGTGTGTGTGTTACGTGCCCCCGTGGGGAGACGCAACACTAGGCCACAGACAGGATAGGTGAGGATGCAGTGACACAAAACACCATAGACAGATTGTAAAATAACAATATTTATTGTACACAAATGAGATCAGCAACACAGAGAGCAAAGAGGACCTACCAGTGAGCACCAAATAATATCAAAATGAAACAAAAGCCACCCCCCCCCCCCCTTTACAGGCGCGGACGCCCCAAAGTACAGGAGGTGGTGCTCACTCTAAGCTGGTGTCTTTAACAGTAGTTCTCCTACGTGATGCAGATGTAGACCCCAGGGTATCTTTCTGCCCTCAATGTCCCTGTGTGCGAAACAAAAGATTAATTACAAGAACACAATCACCATAGGCTGGGTGACAAACAAATATACAAATGTTAACAGAAATGTGCAATAAACGAATGACCTAAATACAATACAATAAACCAGAGCTTCAGGTACCAGCTCTACACCAAATACACAACACTGACAATAATTCCTATATGCTAACAAACAATGAACCAGCTTTCACCAGCTCTCACACACAATGAGCTCACACAGAGATTTGACCAGCTATCACACCAACACTAGCTAAGAGCCTCAGCTCTATACCAAAAGCCACAAAAGAGAGTGTGTAACAAAGAGTGTGTACAAAGACACCAAGAGCTCTACTTTACCACATCAATGAACCAGAGAGCTCTACCTACAAAAGCACCAACACACTAGAGCCATAGTTACCACCAACACAGACCAAACGAACCAGGAAGCTAACTAACACTGAAACACAAAAGGTATTATGAAGGGAGTGGATGTTGATTGTGGGACGAGTCTCAGCTGCCGCTGCACCGGGGTGAGTGGGTGATTGACCAGCTGCTGCTGCAACTGGGAACCTGAGAGTGGGATATGAAGACCCAAGAGGGAGACAAGACAACAACAAACAAAACATGCCTATATACACAACAGATTACATACATTACTCCCATATATATATATACATAAGGACACAGTCCGTAACACTCCCCCCCATAAAGAGTCAGCCCATGGCTGGCGACAACACAACACCCAAGTACCCCATCAGTTTTCCCAAAGAACACATCATAACACAAAACAAAACATCCACCACTGCCACCAACCAAACAGACCATCACCCTCCGCCTCTTCATACCTCTCTTGGTAGCATTTGACATGATCAGGGGTGCTGTTGACACAAAATGTCCAGGGGTACAGCAGTCCCAACACCAACATCAAAAGGTTTAAGACCGTGGTCTGAGAAGGCACCTCACAAAAAAAACAGAGGGATGGTCCATGGTTAAAACGCACAATGGCAGACTGCTGCCCTTTTCCTCCTCACAAAGAAAAATACATAATACAATGTGAGAAAGCCCACACAGCACAGCACAAAATGCAGCGTTACAATACGCTGAGCAGCAGAGAGACCCCCCACCGAGACAGCACTAGCCTCCTGCAGCCACTTTACAAGCCTGCACACACAAGACAACAAACCCCTCACCTGAGGTTTGTTGTGAAGAGTCTCCCCCATCAGCTGCTTCCTTAACAGCCTCAAAGGGCTGCTCACTGACCGAATGCTATTCACCACCGAACTGACCACCTCTCTGCTTCCAGCTATCCTGGAGCAGGAGCAGTAAATGAACATGTGCCCAACCCAGCGTCTTCACTCTGGGCAACCACCAGCTTACCACAAGTCCCGGGCAACCGTTGTGCTCGTGAGGCTAGTGGTGCCTCAGAGGCTAGTGTTCCCCGTAGAATTGTCACCTCGTCACTCGTCACAACTACAGGCTGTGGAGCACGGGTGATCGCACACACTGGCACATCTGGGAGAAACGGAGCAAACACATCAGGGCACAAAACATTAGGGTGATCCAAAACACATGGCATAACTCTGCCACCAGCGATGTCATTACCTAATAGGAAAGTGACACCTCCCACTGGTAATGATGGGCGCACGCCCACCTTGAACACCCCCTTTGCCAACCCGCAGGTTAAATGTATCTGATGGAGGGGCACCGACACAAAGCCCATGCCGATCCCCTGCACCAACACACTAGAGCCAGTCGATGACTCATCACAAAATGGTAACATGTCTGATATGATGAATGACTGTGCTGCCCCAGTATCCCGCAGTATGCGTACTGGACGCTGGTCCAACTCACTGCCACTGAGCGAGACCAACCCGTCCGACATAAACGGATTGTAACTGGGACCTGGGATGTCACACACTGTCTGGACCAAACCAACCGCTTTAGGTCGTCCATCTGTCTGAGACTGCTCCTTGCGTCTCAGAACAACACAGTCACTTATTACATGGCCCACTTGATGACAGTAAAAACACTCCCGCTCCTCCTTGTAGCGGGGAGACACTGAGCGGGGCGGACTAGTCTGTCCAACATAGCCACTGCGGCGGATCTGCGGCGGACTAATATGTGACCTAGCTGGAGTGTGAGCAGAGGGATAAAAGGTCCTACTCTCATGTCGGAGAGTACCAAACGTTTGCCTATGGGTCAGCACAAACTCGTCAGAGAGCACTGCAGCCTGAGCCAACGTACCCACTTTTTGCTCATTCAAATATGTAGCCAAACGGTCAGACAGACTACCTTTAAACTCCTCCAGCAACAGTAACTCAGCGAGTGAAGTAAAATCAGACACGTCACTCGCCTTACACCACCGAAAAAATAGAGACTCCTTCTCACGAGCGAACTCCACAAAAGTACTGCCAGGTAACTTTTTGTGAGTTCTAAACTTTTGCCTGTACGCCTCTGGCACTAATTCATATGCTCGAAGTACAGCCGTTTTGATCATGTCATAAGACAAACTGTCAGTCAGAGGGAGGGCAGACAGAATTTCCTGGGCTTTTCCCGTTAGCTTACATTGCAGTAAGAGAGCCCAGACCTCTTTAGGCCACTTTAAAGACGTAGCCACCCGCTCAAAAGCATTAAAATAGGAGTCTACCTCCGCCTCACGAAATTGAGGTACTAAAGAAATCAGTCTACTCACATCGTAAGCCCCCACAGCCGTGGAAGAGGGTTGAGCAGGACTCCCAATTTTAGCAGCTTCAAGCTCCAGCTGCTTCATCTTAATTTCAGCGTCCATCCGGTGGTTCTCAGTGTCCAGCTCCATTTTCCTAATAGCCAACCTGTGACTATATTCCCTCTCTTCCTTCCTCTCCTCAAACTGCAACCGTGCTAAACTCAATTTTAGACTGGCCTCCTCAGCACTCCCACTAGGGAAAGATGCTGCACGTCCGTGCACTGGAGACGTGACACCCGAAAGGGGAGGCTTATCCTCTACCCCGTCTTTAACCGGGTCTACCACCGGAGGTTCCTCGCCCTCCTCGTCTGTGACTAGAGGGGAAGAAACAAAAGACGCTCCCTCACCGACACCGAGCACCTTGTTCCACACCAATATGCGCACCACCTCTTCTCTCAGGTCAGCCTTTGCCAAACTTTTAGAAAGGGCGACCTGAAAATGCGAGGCGATGGCAAACAAGTCTTCCCTCCTACACTGATCCAAACGATCAACCGAGGGATCACCCAGGAACTCCTCCACCCCAAAAGACGACATCCCTACCCAGACCAGTGCACACACACACCAAAAACACACCTACTAAACCACCACCCAAAACCAAAACCAAGCAACGTGCCCACCGCACACCAACACCAAATGTCTGTCGCCCAACTACCGAGCCCCCATTTATGTTACGTGCCCCCGTGGGGAGACGCAACACTAGGCCACAGACAGGATAGGTGAGGATGCAGTGACACAAAACACCATAGACAGATTGTAAAATAACAATATTTATTGTACACAAATGAGATCAGCAACACAGAGAGCAAAGAGGACCTACCAGTGAGCACCAAATAATATCAAAATGAAACAAAAGCCCCCCCCCCCTTTACAGGCGTGGACGCCCCAAAGTACAGGAGGTGGTGCTCACTCTAAGCTGGTGTTTTTAACAGTAGTTCTCCTACGTGATGCAGATGTAGACCCCAGGGTATCTTTCTGCCCTCAATGTCCCTGTGTGCGAAACAAAAGATTAATTACAAGAACACAATCACCATAGGCTGGGTGACAAACAAATATACAAATGTTAACAGAAATGTGCAATAAACGAATGACCTAAATACAATACAATAAACCAGAGCTTCAGGTACCAGCTCTACACCAAATACACAACACTGACAATAATTCCTATATGCTAACAAACAATGAACCAGAGCTTTCACCAGCTCTCACACACAATGAGCTCACACAGAGATTTGACCAGCTATCACACCAACACTAGCTAAGAGCCTCAGCTCTATACCAAAAGCCACAAAAGAGAGTGTGTAACAAAGAGTGTGTACAAAGACACCAAGAGCTCTACTTTACCACATCAATGAACCAGAGAGCTCTACCTACAAAAGCACCAACACACTAGAGCCATAGTTACCACCAACACAGACCAAACGAACCAGGGAGCTAACTAACACTGAAACACAAAAGGTATTATGAAGGGAGTGGATGTTGATTGTGGGACGAGTCTCAGCTGCCGCTGCACCGGGGTGAGTGGGTGATTGACCAGCTGCTGCTGCAACTGGGAACCTGAGAGTGGGATATGAAGACACAAGAGGGAGACAAGACAACAACAAACAAAACATGCCTATATACACAACAGATTACATACATTACTCCCATATATATATATACATAAGGACACAGTCCGTAACAGTGTGTGTGTGTGTGTGTGTGTGTGTGTGTGTGTGTGTGTGTGTGTGTGTGTGTGTGTGTGTGTGTGTGTGTGTGTGTGTGTGCGAGTGCCCAGGTTATCAACGCCTCCTCACGCTTGCTGTGTTGACAAATTTGACCAAATCGATGAAGACTAAAACTATAGATATTTTCTGTATATTTGTATTTTGGTTTTTATTAACTTTATTAACTGAAATGTTTTTTCCACACCTAGCTATAGTTTTTAGTTTAGTTTTAGGTAAAAGAACACACCGCCATGCGCCTGCCATCTCCTCTCAAGCTAGCCTAGCTTAGCACAAATTAATGGAAGCGGATACGGACCACTAGCCTAGCTGTTGGACAAAAACACCTCTTTGAATTTTAAGCTAGGCTAGTGGTCCCTATCCGCTTCCACTAAGCTAGGCTAGCCTGCAGCCGAATAACTTTCTACTGAATGCTATCTATCTTCTTGTCTGACTCTGGGGAAGATGGTGAGAGCATTGCCCATAATGTTGGTGTGTTCCTTTAATAATAATAACCCTGGGCGGCTAGGTGGTGTAATGGGCAAGGCGCTCGCCACCAATGCAGGAGACGCTGAGTTCGAGCCCAGCTCTCCGCATTGCTATCAGCTTGGCTGGTCGTTCATACTAATACAATTGGCAGTATTAGGGGGTGGGAAGCTGATGGGTGGGGATCGGACGTTGTGGACAGCGACTCCTACAGGTCGGTTGGTGCGCCTGCGCAGCAGAATCAGGAAGCGACGGGGGCGGCGTGTCCCTCCCACGCAGACCCCCGACGCTGAGAGATCGCGCTGTGCAGGTGAAAAGATGCGACGGCTGCTTCCTTGAGTACCGGAGGGGACACGTGATGTAAGGCTTCGTCCACATTGCAGCCGGCTTGTGGGAGGCATGGCCTAACAGCGTTCGAGACAGGGGAGGGTAGAATTGGACGATACGAAATTGGGATGGGAGAAAAACAGAAAAATTGGAGAAAAAGTAGATCCAAAAAATTATAATAATAACCCTGGTTTGGGCATGTTTTCATGTGTGTGTGTGTGTGTGTGTGTGTGTGTGTGTGTGTGTGTGTGTGTGTGTGTGTGTGTGTGTGTGTGTGTGTGTGTGTGTGTGTGTGTGTGTGTGTGTGTGTGTGTGTGTGTGTGTGTGTGTGTGTGTGTGTGTGTGTGTGTGTGTGTGTGTGTGTGTGTGTGTGTGTGTGTGTGTGTGTGTGTGTGTGTGTGTGTGTGTGTGTGTGTGTGTGTGTCTCTTGACCAAGGTACTGGCATTACAACTGGAGTTGGTCCCTTGACCAAGGTACTGGCATTACAACTGGAGTTGACCAAGGTACTGGCATCACAACTGGAGTTGGTCCCTTGACCAAGGTGCTGGCATTACAACTGGAGTTGGTCTCTTGACCAAGGTACTGGCATTACAACTGGAGTTGGTCTCTTGACCAAGGTACTGGCATTACAACTGGAGTTGGTCCCTTGACCAAGGTACTGACATTACAACTGGAGTTGGTCTCTTGACCAAGGTACTGGCATTACAACTGGAGTTGGTCCCTTGACCAAGGTACTGGCATTACAACTGGAGTTGGTCCCTTGACCAAGGTACTGTCATTACAACTGGAGTTGGTCCCTTGACCAAGGTACTGGCATTACAACTGGAGTTGGTCCCTTGACCAAGGTACTGTCATTACAACTGGAGTTGGTCTCTTGACCAAGGTACTGGCATTACAGCTGGAGTTGGTCTCTTGACCAAGGTACTGACATTACAACTGGAGTTGACCAAGGTACTGGCATCACAACTGGAGTTGGTCCGTTGACCAAGGTACTGACATTACAACTGGAGTTGGTCTCTTGACCAAGGTACTGACATTACAACTGGAGTTGGTCTCTTGACCAAGGTACTGTCATTACAACTGGAGTTGGTCTCTTGACCAAGGTACTGGCATTACAACTAGAGTTGGTCCCTTGACCAAGGTACTGGCATTACAACTAGAGTTGGTCCCTTGACCAAGGTACTGACATTACAGCTGGAGTTGGTCCCTTGACCAAGGTACTGTCATTACAGCTGGAGTTGGTCCCTTGACCAAGGTACTGGCATTACAACTGGAGTTGGTCCCTTGACCAAGGTACTGGCATTACAACTGGAGTTGGTCCCTGGGCGCTGAACCACTGCTCCTAAATAGTTAGGATGGGTCAAAATGCAGAGGATGAATTTCCCCAAGGGGATTAATAAAGGTTCAACTCGATTTTTCTTTTTAATAACAGAGATGCCCTCATTTCCACCACGGATGTACCAGTAAAGTCATTAAGTGAACTCATTCGTTAGATTGTCTGGAGGTGACGTGTGCGTATGATGTATGAGTACGTGCAGAGGGCCCAGAAAGGGGGGGGGGGGGCGTTGCCCTACAGAAGGGGGGGGGGGGGGGGAGAGGAGGGGGTTGTTGTGTCTGCCTGTCTAGCTTGCAGGTGTAAATTAAATGTGATGGAGTGATCATTAATCATTATGCCTGGTGTGTCTGTTGTGTGTGTGTGTGTGTGTGTGTGTGTGTGTGTGTGTGTGTGTGTGTGTGTGTGTGTGTGTGTGTGTGTGTGTGTGTGTGTGTGTGTGTGTGTGCGTGCGTGCGTGCGTGTGTGTGTGTGTGTGTGTGTGTGTGTGGTATGTGTGCGTGTGCGTGTGTGTGTGAGTGTGTGTGTGTGTGTGTGTGTGTGTGTGTGTGTGTGTGTGTGTGTGTGTGTGTGTGTGTGTGTGTGTGTGTGTGTGTGTGTGTGTGTGTGTGTGTGTGCAGGGCTGCCTCAGGGGGTGTGCGAGCAGTGCGGTCGCACAGGGCCTCGCGGGAAGGGGGGCCTTGCACAATTTTTAATTTTTTTTTATTATTATTCTTTTTTATTATTATTTTATTTATTTAATTTTTTTTGCGAGGCCCCCCTTCCCGCGAGGCCCTTTTTCATCACAGACCTAAAATCTAGTTTTGCTTATATGCTTATATATTTCACATTAGACACGTTTGTAGAATGTGTCTGACTTGTTCCTGGCTCTGCGGCTCTGCAGCAGACATACTCACTATTGGAGCTCTGGGGCTCTGCAGCAGACATACTATTGGTTTCAACAAAGGGAGGGGTTACATCATGTGTACGCCGGCGTGCGTCAGCTGCGTTTGACTATTTCGCGCGTGCAGCTTTGGAGGTTATGCTTAGTTATGCCAGCCAAGACGAAGAGGACGGTCATTCGGCAGATGGACTGAAGATGAAAGTTGTTGCATGTTAGACAGTTCAGTCAGGCTAGCCATGTCGGCTTAGCTAAAGGCAGGGACAGCTAGTTAGCTTTAGCTACGTTATAATATCGAGTGCTAACGTGTGGTTCAGTCGGGATAGCCATGATGATGTCGGCTAGTAGCTAGCTTAGCTAAAGGCTAACTAGCGTTAGCTAACCTAGAGAGAGCGCGTGCAGCATTGTTATGCCAAGATGAAGAGGACGGTCATTCGGCAGATGAACTTCGTCAACCACGCGGTTGTCTCCGTCCTCTTGGACGTTTGGTGAGTTTTTAATGCACTCTATTCTATTCGCGCCGTGGATATATCTCTCTCTCTCTCTCGGGAGCCAAACGGGCCGGCTAGCTGTTGTAGCTAATGTTATATTGAGCCAAAGCGGGCCGGCTAGCTAACGTAGCTAACGTTATATTGAGCCAAACGGGCCGGCTAGCTGTTGTAGTAGCTAACGGTGTGTGGCCTGGTGTCAGTACCTGGCTACTCTATTTGCAGTTAGCCTATTTAGCTGATGTCGGCCATTGGCTCCTTGCTACTTTGTTTTCTCTGGTATAGACCCTCTTCTCTTTGGATTTAAGTGTTGATCTTTGTCCTTTTGGATCTATGTATATTCATGTTGCCTTTGTGAAGTTATCTTTTCCTTCTGTTTTGTTCTTCCATTAAAAGTTGAATATCCTTTAGGGGCTCATCTTTGCTTATCTCTCATACATGCTCTCTCTCTAACACACACACACACAGACATGCTCTCTCTCTCTAACACACAAACACACATGCTCTCTCTCTCTCTCTCTTTCTAACACACACAGACATGCTCTATATCTCTCTCTAACACACAAAATGACATGCTCTCTCTCTCTATATTTCTCTCTCTTTCTAACACACATATACATGCTCTCTCTCTAACACACACACACAAACAGACATGCTCTCTCTCTATCTCTCTCTTTCTATCACACACAGACATGCTCTATCTATCTCTCTCTTCAATTCAAATGGGCTTTATTTCACATTCTTGTATTTCTCCCAGTAGGTATGGGAGTTTTGAGTTATTGTCGATGTTTTAAAAGTCTCTTTGGGTGTTTGCAATTTGTGGGAAGTATGTCTTGGTATAGTGGGCAGGTTGTTAAGAAGTGGAGCTCGGTTTCCACCTCATCTTGTGTGCAGTGGGTCTGTCTTCGCTTGGGAGCCAGGTCTGCCTATGGCGGCCTTTGACCCTGATCCACTCATTCGTCACCTCCCGGTTGGACTACTGTAATGGAGTCCTGTTCGGGGTACCCAGCAAAGCCCTGGACAGGCTCCAGTATGTCCAGAACTCAGCTGCCAGGGTTCTCACTCACACCAAGCCCTGGCAGCACATCACCCCCACCCTCATCCATCTCCACTGGCTTCCAGTCAGGTTCCGCATCACCTTCAAACTCCTGCTCCTCACCTACAAATCCCTCCATGCCCTCGCCCCCCGGTACCTGTCTGATCTCCTCCACCAGTACACTCCATCCCGGAACCTACGATCCTCTGATCTAGGTCTCCTCTCCATCCCTCGCACCAGGTTACAGACTTTTGGGGACAGAGCCTTCAGCGTGGCATCCCCTACCCTCTGGAACTCTCTCCCCCCCCGAAATCCGCAACGCCCCAACCCTGGACACCTTAAAATCCGCTCTAAAAACACACCTCTTCACCAACGCTTTCCCCATCAGTTAGTTTTAGATTAAATTATGTCCATTATCCCCTACTTTCCCTCATCCCCTCCCCCCCCCCCCCTATTTTCCTTGCCCTATTTTTTGTCCTGATTGTAAAGCGACCTTGGGTTCTATGAAAGGCGCTATATAAATTTGATCTATTATTATTATTATTATTATTATTCTCGATGGCTAGGCTGTGCTCGCTGAGTCTGTACCTAGTCAAGGATCTTCTTAGTATTGGGTCAGTCACAGTGCTCACGTATTCTGCCACTGTGTACTCTCTGTTTAGGGCCAAATAGCATTTCAATTTGCTCTGGTTTTGGGTTGTTTCTTTCCAATGTGTCTCTCTCTCTCTCTCTCTCTCTCTGGCCTTGCTCTGGTGGAGGGTCAGGGGCATTGCCGGGTCTGTGCAGCGATAACACTGTATATTGACTGTAGAACGGGAGCTCTCTCTCGCTCTCTCTCTTGCTATATGTTGACTGTATCATGCCCAGCCTCAAGCAGCGCTATTATTTAAGAATATGTTGACTGTATGAAAAAAAAAATTACCTTTTAGGGGGCGGGGGGGGGGGGGGGGGGGGGGGTCTCGCGTTTAAATCTCGCACAGGGCCTCGCATTTCTCCCAGGCGGCCCTGTGCGTGTGTGTGTGTGTGTGTGTGTGTGTGTGTGTGTGTGTGTGTGTGTGTGTGTGTGTGTGTGTGTGTGTGTGTGTGTGTGTGTGTGTGTGTGCACGTATCACAGCCAGTGTGGAGGAGGTGCTTGTCATGTGGTTTTGAAGTCAAGGTTCGGTACGGGTTTTCGGTACAGTGGGGAAAGTTTGGCTTTCCATGTTCCACTCAGGGGTGATGTAGTGTGCAGTAACTAATTGTATTTAGGGCTGTCAACGAATATTCTATATTGAAATTAATAATCGACTTGTAAAAAAATTATATTAGATTGTGAAAAAAACAGCCCCCGGTGGGCGGTCATTAGTGGTTAACATACCGTTGTATTCGTTCGGTACACACTACAGCCGTTCGGTACGGTACGGTACACACTGAAACGGTTGGGTTCGGTACGGATACGTGTACCTTTACACCCCTACCCCAGTACCTTGGCTGACACATAGCGGCCTTCTATTACCACGCCAGCCGGTCTGCCACAACATACATACATATATTTCCAAAGATTCAACACAAGAGAAGAACGTTTCTGCCTGCACACACACACACACACACACACACACACACACACACACACACACACACACACACACACACACACACACACACACACACACCACCACACACACACACACCACACACAAAGGTACTGGGGGGCATGGAGGAGGTGTAGGGGGTGGAGGAGGTCAGATAGGTACTGGGGGCATGGAGGAGGTGTAGGGGGGGAGGAGGTCAGATAGGTACTGGGGGCATGGAGGAGGTGTAGGGGTGGAGGAGGTCAGATAGGGCATGGAGGGATAGATGCCAATTTATCTTTGTTAGTTTTTACTGTATGATGACAATAAATGTGTGTGCAACACCAGGAAACGTGTTCCCTGCTAGAAAACCAAGTGACGTCATCTTCTCTAACGAGAAGACTAGAGACAAGTTGATCACATCTCAACCATCTCTGTCCAACGACTCCACATGGATGCTCTCTAAGGAAAAGCCACAGATGGGATCAGTACTCGGTATATATCGGGCTGAAACAGAAAGCTCAGTTCGCTGGAGAGTGGTATCGGCGGTGAGAAAGTGGTATCGGTGCTTCATCCCTATTGTGAGGGAGGAAGAGGAGGGTACTGCCAAGTTGCCCTAGGTCACCTGTTCCGTTAAACAAGAGAGTGAAAGTGGAATTGAATTACGTGTCACTCTGTGAAACTGGACGCTCATAAACTTAAGTAATGCTTGCCTCTGTGTGTGTGTGTGCGTGTGTGTGTGTGTGTGTGTGTGCGTGCGTGCGTGCGTGTGTGTGTGTGTGTGTGCATGTGCTGGTGTATAGTGCGTGCATGTCTTATGTCTTTGTACACCTGTGTGTGTGTGTGTGTGTGTGGGTGTGCGTGTGCGAATGCATGCTTGTTATGTATGAGAAACGTAATTCCAAAGTGTGTTTTGGGAGGAAACCCAAACCAAAGATGTAATCCGTGCAGAGGAAACTGACTCACAGGTAAACCGGCAGAATAAAGACCTCGGAGCCGGGGGCCAGGCGCCGCCTGCCAGAACGGCTTAGCGCCGGCCTCGCACGGAATGCTTGTGTGCCCCTCCGTCTTCCAGCATGGCTGCCCCTGTAACATAGCAACCGTTGTTTCTGTACAGTACATGGTAATGGGAGATATGCGGTCCGCCTACCTCCGGTCAATGGTCTCTAACTACACACCCTCAAGACCCCTACGCTCTGCATCTTCTGGCCGCCTCAGACCCACTCCTATCCAAGCTCCGGGAGGGTCATCAAAGAGAAGTCGCCTATTCTCGGTCCTTGCCCCACAATGGTGGAACGAACTACCCACCACAGTTAGGACAGCCGAGACCCGTCCAATCTTTCGCCGTCGACTAAAGACGCACTTCTTCAACCAGCATCTGATATTATTATTTTTTAGATCTAACCCTAACTAACCTTACTGGCATGCACTTGTCCTAATATACTAACCTACACTGTAGCACTCAACACTTTGATGAACATTGTTACTCAGCTGATAGAGTTGTGCCCTTCCTGATGACTTGTCGTACAGAACTTGTAAGTCTCTTTGGATAAAAGCATCAGCTAAATGACTAAATGTAAATGTTATGTCAACAAAAACCTAATAATTTGGTGTATGGATCTTGTAAACGGTAATATCGTGCTTTTCCAGTGTTTTACCTACCTACGCTGCCACTGCACAGGAATTCTTGTGAAAGTGATTACCAATGGTGACAGGCGGCCATGTTTGTAAGAAAGAGAACTACACAAACATGCTGTGCAAGGCCTATTTATTGTGGGCATCTACCCTATTAGTGTCTGGAATTCTTAGAGATTCCTCTGCCGTCATTTGGTATTTTGTAAGTCTGCCTACTCTAACTACACACCCTCAAGACCCCTACGCTCTGCATCTTCTAACTACACACCCTCAAGACCCCTACGCTCTGCATCTTCTAACTACACACCCTCAAGACCCCTACGCTCTGCATCTTCTAACTACACACCCTCAAGACCCCTATGCTCTGCATCTTCTAACTACACACCATCAAGACCCCTACGCTCTGCATCGTCTAACTACACACCCTCAAGACCCCTACGCTCTACATCTTCTAACTACACAACCTCAAGAACCCTACGCTCTGCATCTTCTAACTACACACCATCAAGACCCCTACGCTCTGCATCTTCTAACTACACACCCTCAAGACCCCTACGCTCTGCATCTTCTAACTACACACCCTCAAGACCCCTACGCTCTGCATCTTCTAACTACACACCTTCAAGACCCCTATGCTCTGCATCTTCTAACTACACACCCTCAAGACCCCTACGCTCTGCATCTTCTAACTACACACCCTCAAGACCCCTATGCTCTGCATCTTCTAACTACACACCCTCAAGACCCCTACGCTCTGCATCTTCGAACTACACGCCCTCAAGACCCCTACGCTCTGCATTTTCTAACTACACACCCTCAAGACCCCTACGCTCTACATCTTCTAACTACACACCCTCAAGACCCCTCCGCTCTGCATCTTCTAACTACACACCATCAAGACCTTTACGCTCTAGATCTTCTAACTACACACCCTCAAGATCCCTACGCTCTGCATCTTCTAACTACACACCTTCAAGACCCCTACGCTCTGCATCTTCTAACTACACACCCTCAAGACTCCTACGCTCTGCATCTTCTAACTACACACCCTCAAGACCCCTACGCTCTGCATCTTCTAACTACACACCCTTAAGACCCCTACGCTCAGCATCTTCTAACTACACACCCTCAAGACCCCTACACTCTACATCTTCTAACTACACACCCTCAAGACCCCTACGCTCTACATAACTACACACCCTCAAGACCCCTACGCTCTGCATCTTCTAACTACACACCCTCAAGACCCCTACACTCTATCTTCTAACTACATAACCTCAAGACCCCTACACTCTATCTTCTAACTACACACCCTCAAGACCCCTACGCTCTGCATCTTCTAACTACACACCCTCAAGACCCCTACGCTCTGCATCTTCTAACTGCACACCCTCAACACCCCTACGCTCTGCATCTTCTAACTGCACACCCTCAAGACCCCTACGCTCTGCATCTTCTAACTACACACTCTCAAGACCCCTACACTCTGCATCTTCTAGCTACACACCCTCAAGACCCCTACGCTCTGCATCTTCTAACTACACACCCTCAAGACCCCTACTCTCTGCATCTTCTAACTACACACCCTCAAGACCCCTACGCTCTACATCTTCTAACTACACACCCTCAAGACCCCTACGCTCTACATCTTCTAACTACACACCCTCAAGACCCCTACGCTCTACATCTTTTAACTACACACCCGCAAGACTGGTCGGTGTGTCCCAGTCTGATATAGATGGAGGCTTCCTGTAGTCTCTCTCTCTCTCTCTCCACCTGTTTTGTGCCTTTTGTTTGTTTAGATACCTGCTTTTGTTTTTACACTTCCAACATTCATGCTGCACATACATTCTCATCCATGCACCGCTTACACACTGATACTCATTCATATTGGCTGATCAATTATTTTAGTTATTGTACCTGGGTCTCCCTTTCTTGTTGCGAGTTTGAGCCAGCTCATAACAACACACACACACACACACACACACACACACACACACACACACACACACACACACACACACACACACACACACACACACACACACACACACACACACACACACACACACACACACACACTCCCATACACACACACACACACACACGCATTCATGCACACACTCACAGACAGACAGACAGACAGACAGACAGACAGACAGACAGACAGACAGACAGACAGACAGACAGACAGACAGACAGACAGACAGACAGACAGACAGACAGACAGACAGACAGACAGACAGACAGACAGACAGACAGACAGACAGACAGACAGGCCCCGGCGGGGGGGGGGGACGACTGCTCTCAGGGTGGCAGAGGTCTTTGGTGATCAGGTGATATGTGTGTGTATGTTGACCTGAATTAGCCCAGGTCACTGTGATGATATATAAATCCATTAAGACCGATTGAAGTTTTGTGTGTACGCGTGTGTGTGTGTGTGTGTGTGTGTGTGTGTGTGTGTGTGTGTGTGTGTGTGTGTGTGTGTGTGTGTGTGTGTGTGTGTGTGTGTGTGTGTGTGTGTGTGTGTGTGGAGTGTGTGTGTGTGTGTGTGTGTGTGTGTGTGTGTGTGTGTGTGTGTGTGTGTGCGTGCGTGTTTGTGTTTGTGTGTGTGTGTGTGTGTGTGCGTGCGAGAGAGCGAGAGTCGTTAAGTGTGTGTGTGTGTGAGAGAGAGAGTCGTTAAGTGTGTGTGTGAGAGTCTTTAAGTGTGTGTGTGTGTGTGCGAGAGAGAGTCGTTAAGTGTGTGTGTGTGAGAGAGAGAGTCGTTAAGTGTGTGTGTGTGTTTGATTGATTGATTGATTGAAAACTTTATTAACAGATTGCAGAATGGGTACAGTACAGTACAGCTCAATACATACAATTGTTAAGGGGATGCAGACCAGAGAAAGACTTTCGTCTTGTTTACATCAGGGTCCCCCATCAATTCATCATAACATATATGACATACATGACATACAGATAGACAGTACTGCTACATCTATACATTTATGATATACCAGATTTGCAAATACAGTACTGTTTGTGATACGAAAAGAGTCCAGAAAAGAGAGTATATACATTTGACGTAGAAACTGTACATTGGAGGAGGTTGGGTAGGTGGGGGGGGGGGGGTTGGGTAGGAGGGGTGGGTGGGGGACACTGTACAACTGTACAAGCAAAACTGTACATTGGAATATTGACAAGACCATACGTGGTCATTTACTGTACATTGGAGGGGGTTGTGTTAGGACATTTACAGGGGCCAGTTTCTAATTGCAGTCTCCCGTAGGTGTTTTTTGAGAGTGTTTTTGAAAGTGGGTAGTGATTCACATTCCTTTACAGCTTTGGGTAGGGCGTTCCACATTGATGTGGCATAATTGCGAAACGTGTTTAGTCCCTTGTTTGAGCCGAATCTGGGTTTAACATGATTTGTGGAGCTCCCTCTGGTGTTGTGATCGTGGTATACACTGACCTTTGGGAAGTATTTTGACATGTACATGGGTACCTTGGTCGTGTAGTGTATCTTGTAGACCAGGCCCATTGCAAGTTGCTGTACTCTGTCGTCTACTCTAAGCCATCCTAGGTTGTCAAAGTGGGCAGGGGTGAGGTGGGTTCTAGGAGTAAGGTCAAGCAGTAGTCTGACCAGTTTGTTTTGAGATGTTTGTAATTTTGTTTTTAGCGCCTTTTTTTTTTAACTTTATTTTTTAGCGTTTATCGCTTTTTCTGGTCAAGCATGACCGACAGAAACAGGTTGAATGGGATGTAGAGTAGGGGAAGACACTCTGAGAAAATACGGCGGGTCCGGGAATCGAACTTGTGTACCCCAGATCCGTGACGAGCACGGTTGTCCCCGACGCCGAAATAGCGCCGAGATACGCGGTGAGCTACGGGAGCTCCCCTGTTTTTAGTGCCTTTGAGGTGCTTTGGTACCATGAGGTGCAAGCATAGTCGTAGTACCCTTGAATGAGTGCTCCTGCCAGAGTCTTCAGGGTATTCTTGTTTACCAGTGAGGAGATCCGGCACAAGAATCGAGTTCGTTGGTTGACTTTTTTTATTACATTGGATGCCATTTTGTCACAGGAAAGATTTGCCTCTAGGATGGAACCCAGGTAGGTAATATCTTCTTTCCTTGTGACAATATTGTCACCCACTGTAACTGAGAAGCCGTCGGTCTTGCTGAGTTTGTTATTTGAACCAAAGAGAATGGACTCTGTTTTGCCCATATGTAATGATAGTTTGTTATCAGTTATATGCAGATTTTGCCTAGTTCCGAGCTGAGGGTTTTTTAAACCTGTAACTTGTTCTTGTCAGAGACCAGCAGGGCTGAGTCGTCCGCAAACAGGACCAAGTTACAGTCACAAGCTGACGACATGACATTTGCATAAATTAGGAACAGTAGCGGACCTAGTATGCTTCCTTGTGGAACACCACAGCTCACTGTGAGGGGGGGGGGGGATACCGTTTACCTCCACCATCTGCTCTCTCCCCTCCAGGTAGGATTGCATCCAGCTCACTGATAGACTATCAAAACCAATTGCTTTTAGCTTGTCAATCAGAATGGTGTGATTGACCGTGTCGAAGGCCTTTTGTAGGTCCAGCATGACCATGCCGCAGTATTTGCCCACGTCCACCTCTTGTTTGATGTGGTTGTTTAAATAGAGAAGGCATGTGTCAGTGGAGTGGGATGTTCTGAAGCCAGATTGGAATTTGTAGATTAGATTTTTTTCCGCAAGGTATTTTTCGACCTGTTCGTATACAATTTTTTCCATGACTTTCGAGATGGAGTGCAGACAAACAGCAATGCATACAGTGCGACCATTTCACTCACATTTGCCCATTAATTTTTGGACACATCACACACCATCGGTGTGTGTACTGTACGTGTGCTGTCATAGCTCCACCTACAGGCCTAATGGAGAACACCAGAAGAACACCAGGATGTGAATGGAGGGTGAATGTGAGGTATATCGTGTAAATATGTTTTGATTGATTGCAAGACTACACTGTAAAAAAAAATAATAATAATAAGTTACCAGAACTTAAAAATATTGAGTTCAGTTACTGTGCATTAAGGTTTTCAGTTTTCAATCCATAATAAGTTAACAGAAAAAAATAAGTACACAACCACATTATTTCAACCTAATAAAACTATGTTTATTGTCATTGTTTTAAGAACACAAGTTGACTTGGTAATACTCACATTTTGAGAAAAAAAATTGCTTTAACATGGCAATGTTCAATGAAATAGAAAAATAAATAATAACATTTGTTGATTAATCCCACTGGTCACAATGGTGACCGTAATAATGTTTTTGTTATAAGGCTCTGCAAATGTTACTGAATGATGTAGCAATGTATTTCCAGCTAAATTGAAATAATAAACAAATAAAGGGGTCTCAATTAAATATGTGGTAGTAAAAAGAACCTGTGGGAGGATTTCAACAAGATAAATGCGACAACAGTGCAAAATATTTCACTATAATATTTCAAAGCAAAAAATAAATAAATAAAAAATTATAAATATTTTTATATTTTATTTTTATTTAAAAAAATCTTATGCTGCCCCCTGTGCCTATGAAAATGCCCCGCGTGCCTATGCAGGCACGCGTGCCTAGGGTTGCCTGTGTGTGTGTGTGTGTGTGTGAGTGTGTGTGTGTGTGTCAGAGAGAGAGAGAAGTCTAGTGTGTGTGTGAGAGAGTCTTGAGAGTCTTTAAGTGTGTGTGCATATTCCCAGGTAACATAGTTGGAGTGTGGTCCATATTCCTGTGCACCATTCCTGTGCGAGTGCGTGTGTGTGTGTGTGTGTGTGTGTGTGTATGTGTGTGTGTGTGCACTCCTGTCTGTATCCATGCTACTTAGCAGTAGTAACACTAAGGAGAGGATCTGAGGTTAAAAGCAGCGACGTTATACATATTATTGTCCTTTGATCACTCTGGTGACCCCCCCCCTCCCCGGTGACCCCCCCTGGTGCAAAGGCCCTTTCAGTGAGCTATATATGGCTCACTGCTATACACTGGCACCAGGCACACAACTCACTACACGATGGCTGAAAGGAATGACATCAGCCAATAATAAAGCATGTATATCTTGAATAAGCCATCATCGCATTCTAGAATTCGGGAACATTCCATTCTCTTAAAAACGACCCTTATTCCTCGAAGGTTCAACATAAACATATATTTCACTGTAGCATTTGACTGGAACATAATCTTAATTGTCCCATCGGGGGCCCCACTTGGATGCGTTTCTTTCTTTCAGCCAATCTTAGTGCTTACAGTACTTAGTGCTGACGGGAAACTGTTCCTACCGCAGACGTCGAGTGGATAGTCATATCTCCTGCGCTGTGCCTATATAACGTGGCTTAAATAAACTAGCGTCGCATTCACGCGTGAAACTGCGCGCAAGACTCCAGAAGGAAGACTGTCATTGAATGTTGAGCCAAGTGACAATTGAAAAAGAAAAAAATTTGGCTGTTCTACCGATTCAAATTCTACATTCTAGTTCAACTCCAATTTTTGTATTGGCCTCTCTCTCTCTCTCTCTCCTCTCTCTCTCTCTCTCTCTCTCTCTCTCTCTCTCTCTCTCTCTCCCCACCCCCCCCCCTCTCTCTCTCTCTCTCTCTCTCTCTCTCTCTCTCTCTCTCTCTCTCTCTCTCCCCCTCTCTCTCTCTCTCTCTCTCTCTCTCTCTCTCTCTCTCTCTCTCTCTCCATGAGCACCCATTCATGAGTGTGTGTGTGTGTGTGTGTGTGTGTGTGTGTGTGTGTGTGTGTGTGTGTGTGTGTGTGTGTGTGTGTGTGTGTGTGTGTGTGTGTGTGTGTGTGTGTGTGTGTGTGTGTGTGTGTGTGGTAATGGCAGGGGTTATGTGAACATTCCCTGGTCATGTGCTTTAGTGCCTGGTCCGAGGCTCTAAGCTGCTTACTGAGTTCCAGACATTTCTTCTGTCACCTTGGGGAGAACTTAACCTCCTCCACCGGCCCGGCAACCGGGGTGGGAACCAGCCCAGGACACTAACGGGCCAGTGGCTACCATGGCCCTGGAAGATCATGGCCCCTGGATTCACACAAGGCTCCTGGATTCATACAAGGCTCCTGGATTCACACAAGGCTCCTGGATTCATACAGGCTCCTGGATTCACACAAGGCTCCTGGATTCACACAAGGCTCCTGGATTCATACAAGGCTCCGGGATTCATACAAGGCCCCTGAATTCATACAAGTCTCCTGAATTCATACAAGGCCCCTGAATTCATACAAGGCTCCTGGATTCATACAAGGCCCCTGAATTCATACAAGGCCCCTGTGAAGTGGCTAATCCTTCACAAAATTCCATTTAGCCACTGGAGTTAGTTGCACGCATGGAGAGGATGTAAGTAGATGTATATTTATTAAACACAAACTCCGGTTGACTTTTCTATATACTAAATAAAATAATATCGAACAGGATCTCGACAAAGTAAATTATATAGTTGGTATAACGTGATGCGTGATGCGGTCGAAAAACACCAAACGCCGCTGTCTAACTCAGCTGTCAGACATTTCATTCACTAATTTGAAGACTCCAGAGGGGGGGGGGGAGTGAATATACGCCACGCCCCCACAGTCATCAACAGATAAGTGTCCAGGTAATTATCCATATCAAGATTAATTTAAATACAGGTAAGTACAATTTCATATCAATTATTAATATAATCCATAAATCAAAATATATATTTTTGTTACAGGTTTCCCATCAAACTCAAATTTGGTCAATATGGCTCCAACACCCTGAATTCACAAAAGGCCCCTGAATTCATACAAGGCTCCTGAATTCACACAAGGCTCCTGGAAGATCATACAATGCTCATGAATTCACAAAAGTCTTCTGAATTCATACAAGGTCCCTGGAAGTTCATAAACATTCTAAATGCAGTTCCACACTCTGATGCTAAAAAACATTAGTTAGAAAAGCCGTCCATCATCAGTGGCAGTCATACTTTTATTAGTTAAATTAACTTCAGACATGTTTGAAGGGAAAAGGGACTTTTGATTGTGAAATAATGCACTCTAATGTGATGAAAACATAGGTTAGACCAGGGCTATAGATTAGAATAAATTATTATATTGTAACTCTATTCTATACATTTTGGTAACCGACAAGGCTGTGTGCTGAGCCCCCTCCTCTACTCCCTCTTAGTCTTCACCCACGACTGCACTCCTGTACTACATGGCACCAACACCAGTATCAAGTTTGCAGACGACACAACGGTGGAAGGTCTCATCAAAAGCAACGAAGAGTCGGCCTACAGGGTGGAGGTCCAGCGCCTAGCGGCGTGGTGCGCCGACAACAACCTAGGGCTGACCTCGACTAGTCGAATAGTCGACTAATCGATCATAAGGAGCCGTAGTCGACTGCCAACCTCTTAGTCAAATGCCATTTTTTTTTAAATAATAATATATATTTCTTTTAACATTCTCAACAAAAGCAAAGAGGCCTAGAAGCGTGGCTAACGCTAATGGCGCACATACCAGCGAGGCTAACTGCCTAAGAAAACTGGCACAGGGGCACTGAAAGAGGATTTCACCCGTCTAATGAACACAGACTAGACAAATATCAAGATGTATCCATCAGTGGACCAATTGCATGCTTTCG
>NC_140165.1:65612836-65672836 GCF_963971535.1 Notolepis coatsorum
CCCGTCTTGACTACGCAAACTCTGTCCTCATAGGGCTACCCAGTAATGCCCTGAACAGGCTACAATATGTGCAAAATTCTGCTGCCAGGGTTCTCACCCGCACTAAGTCCTGGCACAACATCACCCCTGTCAGGATGGAGATAGGTGAGTTCCAATTGTTGTAGGCAATCACAGAGACGGAGAAGATATACTCTTGAACAGGTTCGACTTTAATAGTAAAGAACACAAAGAGTAATACTAGGATACTATGCCAAGGCAAGAGAACGAGAGAATAGATAATGGAGCTTAGTGGTGGTCCAGAACTGGAACCGGCCGCGTTATCTCCGAATGCCTATAGTGAAGACCTGACGAATGACAAGCAGAGGAAAGGAATGTTAAATAGCCACCAAATACCAACATTCACACACACCCCCGTGACAGCCAATCAGAAGCCAACCCTTAAGTGACAGCACTAAATTACAGGGAAAAACAAGTGACAGCAATCAGGTGACAGATGACAGAGAAGGTGGGTGGTTCCCGACCGTAGTCAAGAACCAGAATCGTAACAGTACCCTCCCCCGTCGAACGGCACCAGACGTTCACCTGGGGGCCTCGGGATTCAGCCGCCGGAAATCAACGATCAGGCTGGGATCTAAAATATCCCTTTGAGGCACCCAAGAACGCTCTTCTATCCCGTACCCCTTCCAATCCACCAAGAACTGAAACCCCCTACCCCTCCGCCTACAACCCAGTATCCTCCGCACCGTGTAAATGGGCTGACCACCCATAAACCGAGGCGGAGGAACCGTAGGCAGTGGCGGGCCAAGGGCGATGAGAGGAACGGCTTCAACAGGGACACATGAAACGTCGGATGAACCCTCATAGAGCTCGGAAGACGTAGACTGTAAGCCACAGGATTCACCCGACGTACCACTTTAAAGGGTCCTATAAAGCGAGGAGCCAGCTTCCTGTATTCCACCCGGAGAGGGAGATCCCGGGTGGAAAGCCAAACCCGCTGCCCAGGACGGTAAACCGGAGCCGGACGACGCTTGCGGTTAGCCTGTCGCTGGGTACTAACCGAAACCTTCTGCAGCGTTCCACGTCCTGCGGCAGCGAGCCACATGTGCCTGGGCCGAGGGCACCTCCGCCTCCTGCTCGGGAAACAGAGGAGGTTGAAAACCATACTGACAAGACCCCCTCCAGGTCCTGGTTGACGCGCTCCGTCTGCCCGTTCGACTGCGGATGAAACCCAGACGAAAGGCTGACGGAGGTGCAGAGACCGGCGGCAAACGCCTTCCAGAACCTGGAAGCGAATTGAGGACCCCGGTCCGACACGATATCCACCGGAAGCCCGTGGACCCGAAAGACATGCTGTATCACCAGATCAGCAGTCTCTCGGGCCGATGGAAGCTTGGGGAGAGGAACAAAGTGAGCCGCCTTCGAGAACCAGTCCACCACCACCAAAATGGCAGTGAACCCGTCCGAAAGGGGGAGGCCAGAAATAAAGTCCAGGGATATGTGCGACCAGGGCCGTTTAGGAATAGGAAGTGGCCGGAGGAGACCTGCCGGTGCACGGTGAGAGGTCTTAATGCGCGCGCACATCGGGCAGGCCGTCACAAAGGAACGCGTATCCCCCTCCACTGTCGGCCACCAGAACCTCCTACGGATAAATTCCAGGGTCCTGGTGGCCCCAGGGTGGCTGGTGAGGGATGAGGCATGTGCCCACTGCAGCAAACGTGAGCGTGCCGCCTTGGGCACATACGACCGCCCCGGAGGGCCCCCGCCAGGGTCGGGCTCCCGCGTCAGCGCCGACCTTACCACCTTATCTATGCCCCAAGACACGGGTGCCAAAATCAAGGCTGGTGGAATAAAGGGATGGGGCTGCTCCTCCCGGCCAGGAAGATCAAACTGGCGCGATAATGCGTCGGGTTTGATATTCTTGGACCCGGGCCTATAGGAGATGGTAAATCAAAATCGTGTGAAGAATAACGTCCACCTGGCCTGGCGAGCGTTAAGGCGTTTAGCCCCTTGGATGTAAGCCAAGTTCTTATGATCGTCCAAACAATGAAAGGATGTGCCGCCCCCTCCAACCAATGTCTCCATTCCTCCAGTGCCAATTTGATAGCCAACAACTCCCGATTACCCACGTCGTAGTTGCGCTCGGCTGGTGACAGACGGCGAGAAAAAAAAGCACACGGGTGCACTTTCCCATCCTTTAAGCACCTCTGAGAGAGCACCCCCCCCCACCGCGATGTCAGAGGCATCCACCTCCACAATGAACGGAACCTCCGCATCGTGGCGGATCAATACAGGAGCGGATGTAAACCGACGTTTGAGATCGCAGAAGGCCGACTCTGCCCTAGGCGACCATTCAAAGCCAGGGAGAGAGGCTTTAGTGAGAGCTGTTAACGGATTGGCTAAGGCGCTAAAGTTGCAAATAAAGCGCCTGTAAAAATTTGCAAAGCCCAAAAAACATTGTAACCCCTTGAGCGACAAAGGCCGTGGCCAGTCCAAGACTGCACTCACCTTGGCCGAATCCATGCGTAGATCACCCTTCGTCAACACAAAGCCCAGGAAGGAAATGGTATCAGTGTGAAACACACACTTCTCGGCCTTAACGAATAGTTGATGCTTGAGGAGACGGTCTAGCACCTCCCGAACATGCAGTTGGTGTTGCACCATATCGCGAGAAAAAATTAGGATATCTTCTAGGTAAACAAACACCGACACCCCAATCAAGTCTCGCAGCACGTCGTTAACCAGGGCTTGGAAGACAGCCTGAGCATTAGCCAAACCAAAGGGCATGACCAAATACTCATAGTGACCATTGGGCGTATTAAATGCAGTCTTCCACTCGTCTCCTTCTCTAATCCTGACCAGATTGTATGCATTACGTAAGTCAAGTTTAGAAAAGACCTGCGCCCCCTGTAAGCACTCAAAGGCCGTGTCCATGAGAGGTAAAGGATATCGGTTCTTGATGGAAACGTCATTCAATCCCCTATAATCAATGCACGGACGCTGATCCCCATCTTTTTTATCAACAAAGAAGAAACCAGCGCTGGCCGGGGATGTGGAGGGACGTATGTGCCCCGCAAGTAATGCCTCCTCAATGTAGGTGTTCATGGTCAAGGTCTCGGGGCGTGAGAGAGAGAACATTCGCCCGCGAGGTGGGGAGGTACCGGGTAGGAGATTAATGGGACAGTCGTATGATCTATGAGGCAGTAGTGCTTTAGCACGCGTCTTGCTAAAAACGTCCGCCAGGTCCCAATAGATCTCAGGAACCCCTATCAAATCGGGATTAGAGGGTGGAACAGAATCTGTGACGCTCCCCACCATCCTGGAGAGAGAAGAAGGAGAAAAAAGAGAAGAGGGGAAGGGAGACAAGGGAGTGGACAAACTCTCGCCGACGATCGACTTCACATCGACCTCTGTTGAGAGCTTGCCCGTGCTCCAATTAATATTCCGTACACATGAAGACAACCAGGGATGACCCAACACCATTACAGAATAGGGGGAGACAATGACAAATAATTGAACCAACTCCCACCCTCCACCCGCCACCCGGATGTGTATAGGAACAGTGCGTTGAGTGACGCTCCCACTGCCCAGGGGCTGACCGTCCAGGGCGTAGACCGGAATGGGAACCCCCAACTCTTCTACCGGGATTCCCCATTCTCTCACCAACCCCAAGTGAATGAAATTGCCCGCCACCCCTGAGTCAATGAGAGCCTTCGTTCCGCTAACGTTACCCCCACAGTTAACCGCCACCTCCAGAAATGTACGTGAGTCAGATGGTAGTGCTGGGGTGAGCCCACCTGCTGGCGCCCTCTCGAGGCCCGGCGGAGCACCTCCTCTTCCCGACTGGCGCCGAGTTGAGCCAGCCTGTTCCCGACAGCTGCCGAAACGATGACTGGTGCGGCCGCACCGGAAGCAGCGTCGCTCCTTGATGAAGCGCCGCCGCTCGTCGTCTGAGAGCGACAGCGCCCCAAGCTGCATGGATTCATCACCCAGTGGCCCACTCGTGTAATGCGGGAAGATATCAACAACGGGAGGAGAAAGGACACGTACCTGGGTAGTATCTTCACGCTCCCTCTCTCTCTCCCGATGTCGGTTGTCCATCCGTATGGCGGTGTTGATGAGCGTTTCCATCTGCTCAGGGATCTCACGCACGGAGAACTCGTCCCTCATCCGTGCGGAGAGTCCCTTGAGGAACAGGACCACACAAGGAATCTCCGGCCAAGCTGCCTCCCAAGCCACGATCCGAAATTCGATGGCGTATTCTGAGACCGTGCGGAGGCCCTGCCGGCAGGCGAGAAGCCGCCCACCGGCCTCGAAGATCGAGAGTACTCGGGAAGTGTCGAATACCCTTCTCAACTCCCCGGTGAAGTCGTCCACACAGTCGCAGATAGACGAACCGCTCTCTAATTCGGCCGTAGCCCAGGAGAGTGCTTGACCGGTGAGGAGGGTGATAATATATGCGACTTGTGCTCTGGACGAGGGAAATGAGCGTGGCTGCAGCTGGAACACGAGTGAGCACTGGGTGATGAACTCCCTGCATCCCTCCGGTGCTCCCGCGTAGCGGCCTGGTGCGGGTAGCCGTGGCTCCTGGTTCCGATCCTGGTGCCCAAGAGCTCCCCGACTCTCCTCGGTGTTGAACGTGGTGTTGAACACCGCCTCTCCTGCCGCCGTCTCTCCCACCGTCGTCCTTACCCCCGCCACCTCGACTTGTGCCTGCTGGGCTGTGAGGAGCGCCGACTGCGCCGTCTCCTGCGACGCGCTGACGATCCCGCCCAGCCGAACCAACTCGGCGCTGACCAGATGTTGGTGTTCCTCCATGCGCTCCTGTGCACTCTTCTGTGCCCGGAGCATCTCCATGATTGCCTCCATGGAACTCTGATGGTCAGGTCTTCTGTCAGGATGGTAGACTTTAATAGTAAAGAACACAAAGAGTAATACTAGGATACTATACCAAGGCAAGAGAACGAGAGAATAGATAATGGAGCTTAGTGGTGGTCCAGAATTGGAACCGGCCGCGTTATCTCTGAACGCCTATAGTGAAGACATGACGAATGACAAGCAGAGGAAAGGAATGTTAAATAGCCACCAAATACCAACATTCACACACACCCCCGTGACAGCCAATCAGAAGCCAACCCCTAAGTGACAGCACTAAATGACAGGGAAAAACAAGTGACAGCAATCAGGTGACAGATGACAGAGAAGGTGGGTGGTTCCTGTTTGTAAGTGTAGCTGTACAATAAAAGAGTCGAGTCGCGCTGGTTCTTAATGCCGTGTATTGCCAAGCAACAAGTAAACAAACCACACCTTCCCCAGGAAGTGAGACACGTCATATATCATACAGGCACCGGCCCAGCACGCCCACAAGGCGGAGCTGTAGCCCAGCCTGTAACATCTCCCTTCCTTTAGTAAGTAACAACATCAATCCATGCAGACCTAAGTAGTATCAAAACACCTCATCAATAACAACCACAATTAAACACAGAATCACAATTTTCCCACATTCCCATTCCCATTTCCTTTTTTTTTTTTTTTTTTTTTTTATCTTACAGTCCATACGCATGTGCACAGTCCTTGTGTGCTGGGGTGCGAGCGTGACTATGTGTATGTGTGTGTGTGTGTGTGTGTGTGTGTGTGTGTGTGTGTGTGTGTGTGTGTGCATGTGTGCGTGTGAGACAGTCTCAGTTTGTGTGCGACCTAGAGGTTAAGTCTGTCCGGAGGCCGTAACGGCCTCCCGCTCCGGGAGAAGGCCCGGGTCTGTAACTCACGGCCTGGTGTGTTACCAGTCTGCGGGGAAGACGGCGTCGACCTCGGGGCTGATGACTTTGGAGACTCCTCAGGACCGCTGACGACCTCTTCGGTGCTTCCCCCACTCGCAGGCTGTTCTGGGGCCAATTCTGGGTGAACTGACGGCTGGGGAGGGGCCGCTTCTGCTGGTCGGAGATCAACCCTGTTGCGGCGATACGCAGTTCCCTCCACGTCGACCAGATAGGACCGGAGTCCCAACTGCTGCAGGCACACGCCTCTTCTCCATCGGCCCATCCTGTCACCCGGGAGTGGCTTCATCCGTATGGGCCGGCCGACGTTCAGCTCCGGCAGATCCTTCGCCGATCGGTCATACATCAACTTTGCTGCTTGATGTTTCACTCTCAGCTTGTCCGGGACCCCTGTGACGACCTGAGGTACCAGCAGCTGGTCGGCCACAGGGAGAAGGGTTCTCAGTCTCCGCGACATAAGCCGCTGTGCAGGGCTGCACTGCATACCCTCAGTGGGTGTGTTTCTCCAATGTAAAATGGCCTTCCAGGGGTCCTCTCTGGCCCGGTCTGCCTTTCTGCACAGGCTCTTCACAATCTTTACCGCCGACTCCGCTTTGCCGTTAGCCTTCGGGTGCCTCGGTGAGGACATAACGTGCTCAAAGCCCCACTCCCTCGCAAACGCCCGGAACTCCCCACCGGCAAACTGGCCCCCACCATCAGAAATGGCCCTGTCTGGGACCCCGTGGCGAGCAAACTGTGCCTTGCATCGTCGGATCGTGGTGTCCGCTGACAGGTCAGGGAGCAAGTCGACCTCCCAGAAGTCCGAATAGTGGTCCACCACGAGAAGAAAGTTCTGTGCTGCATAGCTGTACAGGTCCATGCTTACCAGCTGCCAGGGCCGTGTGGGGAGCGGGTGTGACATCATAGTCTCTTTCTGTTGTTCGTGTGCATACTCATTGCACACGGAGCACTGCTGTACGTAATCTTTGACTTCCCCTTGCATACCGGGCCAGTACAGTGTATCACGAGCCTGTCTGTAGCACGCCTCGGCCCCCACATGGTTGTAGTGGATCCGTCTCAGCATTTCCGTATGCATAGCTTTCGGAATTATGATGCGCTGACTCCTGTAGAGCACGCCATCCTGTGCACTTATCTCGTCCCTGATGGCCCAATAGTCCCGGACGGCTAAAGGGGTCTCCTCTTTGTGGTCTGGCCATCCCTTCAGCACGACTGACTTGAGTGTTTGCAGACACACATCCTCCTCAGAGTGTGTTCGAATCTGTGCCAGACGTTGGCTGCTGACGTTCAGATAGTCCGCCTGCCGAATGGCGGCCGTGTCCCACTGCTCCTGCCGCATGCTGCAGACCATTTCCCGTCTGTACAGTGTATCTGTTCTCTGTGGTGGGGTGGTGGCTCTGCTGAGTGTGTCACTTATGTACATTTCGGGGCCTGGCTTGTACACCACCGCCAGGCAGTAGTTCTGCAGTGTGAGGAGCATGCTCTGAAGGCGCTTTGGCGCACTGAGGAGAGGCTTAGTGAAGATGGACACCAACGGGCGGTGGTCGGTCTCTCACATCACCCCTCCCATATAGGTAGTAGTGGAAGCGTTGACAGGCGAATACGATGCTTAGACACTCCTTTTCTATTTGTTCATAATTTTGCTCCGTTTGGGTCAATGCACGAGAGGCAAATGCGACAGGCTGTCCCCCCTGAAGCAAGCAGCAGCCCAGACCCGTCTGACTGGAGTCGCTCTGTACGGTGACCGGCTTGTGGACGTCATAGTACCTTAGGACTGGCACCGCCGTGATCAGAGCCTTGATTTCCTTCATGGCAGCCTCATGTTTGGGCAGCCAGTGCCACATCACATCTTTGTCGAGCAGTCTCCTCAGAGGCTCACATACCGCTGACAAGCGTGGCATGAATCTCGACAGGTAGTTCACAAACCCAACACATCGCTGGACCCCTTTTGCGTCTGTGGGGTTTGGCATGTCCAGAACCGCCCTGACCTTGTCAGGGTCAACCTTGAGGCCCTCTGCGGACAGTATGTGGCCGTGGAAGCGGACCTCCTTCAGTCAAAACTGCAGCTTTTTCAGGCCCAGTCTCAGCTTTACCTCTCTGCATCTGTCCATCAGAGCGACGAGGTTCGTGTCATGGTCGTGGTTGGCCTCATCCTCTGTGTCCCCACAGCCCACTATGAGGATATCATCAGCTATGGGCTCAATCCCCGTCAAGCCAGCCAGCAGCTCATGCTGCTTTCTTTGGTACAGCTCTGGAGCCACTGACACACCGAAAGGGAGTTTTAGCCAACGTTTCCTACCCCACGGTGTCCAGAACGTTGTCATCAGGCTGCTCTCTTCGTCCAAACGGCACTGTAAAAATGCATCCCGTGCATCCACCAGCGTGAATATATGTGCCTTTGGCAGCTTATACAGCACGTCATCCAAAGTGGGCATCAAGTAATGGGACCGTTTCAGAGCTCGGTTAAGGGGCTTTGGGTCTATACACAGTCTCAATTTGTCTGGCCTTTTCACTATGACCAGATTGCTAATCCAGTCCGTGGGTCGAGTGACTGTGGTCAAGTGCCCATCTTCTTCATATTTATCCAGCTGTGCTTTAACAGCTGCCTTCAGGGCCACTGGAACGTTCCTGGGAGCACACTGCACCGGCGCCACCGTGCTGTCCAGCTCAAAGTGAATATCACCGGGCAGAGACTCAACAGGGCTGGTGAACACATCATGGTAGGTGCTGACGAGCCACTCTTTGGTCAGTGACACCTTCCTGCAGTGCTCCACTTTATTCAGCTCCTCAGGAATGGTGAAGCGTATCAGACCAAGCCTCTCACATGTCTCCCCCGAAAGCAAGGGCCTCTGGCCAGTATGTACGACTTCAAAGTCCAGTCTGTGCGTCTTACCCCTAATGACGCATTGTGTGCTGTACACCCCCAACGAGCTCATCCACTCACTGTTGTAAAGTTTCAGTTTGATGAAGCTCTTCTGAAGGGGTGTTCTAGGTGCCAGTCTTGACTTGTCCTTGATGCTCATCACATAGCATGTGGCTCCCGAGTCGAGCTGGCACCTTTGGAGGCCTTTTTGCAGTGGTAGGTTGACAAACCACTTTTTACCTTGAGTGTTCACAGCCCCCACGCTCTCTACTGTGTACACGTCTCTCTCCTCCCGGTCGCTGTCCTCCCGTTCCCCTGGCCATGGGTCATCCACAGCATTTAACTGGCGAGCCTGCTGGCCTCTTTTCATGCAAACTTTTGCAAAATGGTTAGCCGTGCCACATGAACGGCATGATTTACCAAAGGCGGGGCACTGGTCACGCCCACGTTTGTGCCGTGTGCCACAGTACTTGCATTCACCAGTGTCTTTCATGTTCTGTGGCTGTGCCGATGTGTTGGCCTCGGATGGCCTGCTGGCAGGCCTCCGTCCATATCGCTGCCCTTGTGTGGCGTTAACGCTGTCCCCAGGCCCGGAGCTGCCGCTGCCCAGAGACATGGTCTTTAACCTACTGTCCATGACCTCAGCTGACAAATAATGATGGCCTGATCCAATTTAAGGTCCTTTTCTCTTAATAAGCGCCATCTAGCGCCCTCATCAGTTATCCCTAGGACAAGCCTGTCTCTTATGAGTTCATCTTTAATAGCTCCATATTCACAAGAGGCAGCCTTTTCTCTCAGTCTTGTAACAAAAGCATCAAACAGCTCTCCATCCTCCTGTTTCAAGTTGCCAAAAACGTACCTCTCATCACGTTCTTAGTCGGTGTGAAGTATTGCTGCAGTGCTGTCAGAATAGCCCCCACATCTTTTTGTTGCTCCACGGTGAGTCCCAGGTTGTGTTTATAAATATGACGACAGTCATTCCCCATTAACCGTCTGAGCGCCGCCGCCTGTACTGGCTTTTCCTTCTCGCTGAGCCCGGTCGCAAGCAGATAGTCCTCGAACTCTGCTTGAAAGCTCACCCAGTTGCCGTGATTGTCTCCCGTCATTTTCATTGGCTCCGGAGGCGGAATGCTGGATGCCATTGTCGCCACAAACTCTCACCCAAACAACACATAAACGTCCGCTGTTATTGCAAACAGCTGTTTCGGGCCGTATATAAATCCTCTTTGGGTCCTCCTAGTTCCACTTCTGACACCATGTTTGTAAGTGTAGCTGTACAATAAAAGAGTCGAGTCGCGCTGGTTCTTAATGCCGTGTATTGCCAAGCAACAAGTAAACAAACCACACCTTCCCCAGGAAGTGAGACACGTCATATATCATACAGGCACCGGCCCAGCACGCCCACAAGGCGGAGCTGTAGCCCAGCCTGTAACAGTTCCCGACCGTAGTCAAGAATCGTAACACACCCCCACCCTCATCCACCTCCACTGGCTTCCAGTCAAGTCCTGCATCAATTTCAAGATCCTCCTCATCACCTACAAAGCCCTTCACTCCCTTGCCCCCGGGTACCTAGCGGACCTCCTCCATCCCTACATCCCGCCCCGGAGGCTGCGGTCCTTTGACTCCGGTCTCCTCTCCATCCCCACCACCAACCTGCGCACTGTTGGTCCCAGAGCCTTCTCTGTGGCCGCACCCACCCTCTGGAACTCACTCCCTCCAAACATCCGTAGTGCTACATCCCTGCACTCCTTCAAATCCCAACTCAAAACCCACCTTTTCACCAAATTTGTAAATGACTGATTTCCCCTTTTTTATTTCATTTTCTTTCTTTCTTTCCTTTTGATTATTATTTTGTTGCTACGTTGTTCCCTGTCCCCTTCCCTTAGCTGTTACGCGCCTTGGGTCTCCTGAAAGGCGCTATATACATTTAAGATATTATTATTATTATTATTATTATTATTATTATTATTATTATTATTATTATTATTATTATTATTATTATTATTATTATTATTATTATTATTATTATTATTATTATTATTATTGTTATTGTTATTGTCTACCAAATATTGCACTTGGAAACAGACACAGTCTACAGTAAGTGGTTTGTGATTGAACAGTTACAAGGCACAACAGAGCAGGCTTCGCCAGCTGCAATGTGTGTGTTTGTGCACGTGTCATAACGGTTTTGTCTGAAAGTTACATCTGAATTTAGTTTAGAAGGTAAAGGCTTGCACACCACTGCTGAATGTGCGATAATTATCGCATTTGTACGATAAAAGAAGATCACTCGTTACAGACACAGAAACAGCCTGTCGAGAACAGGACTGAAACAGAGAGGTATAGAGGCTCCTAGAATGAGAACAGGACTGAAACAGAGAGGTATAGACCCTCCTAGAATGAGAACAGGACTGAAACAGAGAGGTATAGAGGCTGCTAGAATGAGAACAGGACTGAAACAGAGAGGTATAGAGGCTGCTAGATTGAGAACAGGACTGAAACAGAGAGGTATAGCGGCTGCTAGAATTTAATTGTTAGACTAGAAGTCTTTATTTGTCATGCAGTTTAACACACACACGCGGGATGGGCGACCCACAGGAACACACACAGACATGCACTGAATCACAGATGAAATGTCTCTCTGCACTTTTCCCATCCCGTCGTCCTTCCCCCCATGGGCAGCCGGGAGCAGATAGGGCGTCAATGTGAGCCGCGCCCGGGGGACCAAATTGTACTAAATAAATAATAATGATAATAAATCATTTGAAGTTTGGACTAATTTTTTACAACTGAGGTAGGTAGATTGCATTTTTAGAGACTAAAGTACCGAAAAAAGGTACCGTTGGGTACCGGTATCGATTCAAATGTGAAAGATACCCAACCCTATCTGTGACGCTAAACTAGTTTTGGCTAGCCATTTTTGAAAGTTTTGCCTTATCGAGAGAGAGAGTTGTCTATTGAACCACAGATGAAGCTAGGAGAGATCTATTAATACTCCATTCATCTTCTTAACTATGAATGAACACAACACTCTAACTTACCATCTTTAGATAATAAAGTGCTCAACCTGTACTGTCTTTTACTATGAATGAACACAACACTCTAACTTACCATCTTTAGATAATAAAGTACTCAACCTCTACTGTCTTTAACTATGAGTGAACACAACACTCTAACTTACCATCTTTAGATAATAAAGTATGCAACCTCTACTGTCTTTAACTATGAGTGAAGACAACACTAACTTACCATCTTTAGATAATAAAGTACTCAACCTCTACTATCTTTAACTATGAGTGAACACAACACTCTAACTTACCATCTTTAAATAATAAAGTACTCAACCTCTACTGTCTTTAACTATGAATGAACACAACAGTCTAATTTACCATAGATAATAACATAAAGTGATTTCAATTGAGTTCACAACTGGAAATACAGCTGACGTTGTTGCTACCCTCTTCCACTTCATCTTCAAACACCATGACCTCCCAGTCCGTTGTTTATGGACTTCTCCGCTGCCTTCAACACAATCCAACCACACCTCCTGTTTGCCAAAATGCACAGATTGGACATAAACCCACAAATTCACTGGTACCAGTCCTTCCTCAGTGACTGAGTCCAGCTGGTTGAGATCAATCAGATCACTCTCACCTTCCCCTGTCATCACAAACTGCGGAGCACAAACCCTGTTTGGTGAGTTGGCCAAAACAAAGGCACAGAGGTTGAGACATTTTGATTCCGAAATGAGTCAGTTTCCGTGCTTTTATTTTGAAGGCCAAACTCACTAGACATGAGGTCACATTAGGGAAGTGTCCCTTCTCCTCAAGGCTCAAAGCTCTATCTTTAACTGGTCTCCTCCTCACAGTATGTCTTAGGTACAGTGGCGGAAGAACTACACAGTTATTTTACTTAAGTAAAAGTAGAAATACCCAGAAAATGAGTATTGTCGTGGAATATATTATCATGTCATTATAGATCTGTGTTGAGATATCATTTTATCATTTTACAGCTTGACTGTTTCAGTGTGACCAACTAGTGTAATGTGTGTGTGTCTCTTTAAGAGACTCCAAGGTACCGACATCTCCCCAGCCAGCCAAAACAAGGTTATTATTACTTCCCGTAACTGGGAACCATTTTTATTTACTTTCATCATCATATCTGTTGTTATGTTACGTCTTGAAACTGTGTATTTAATGTACGTCTGACCAGAGCTCTTGGTCACTTTGCTGGTCAGATTCAGTGTGTGAACACATGTTGTCTCTGACTGTAAACTGAACTTTCATTTTGTGGCCACAGATGAAATAAACTATGTTTATTAATAATGACTCAGAATGATTTATAAACGGCTCATCGTTTTGTCCTTTAATATTTCCCATTACAGTATGTTGGTAAAGTAAAAGTCCTCCGTTCAAATTCTACTCAAGTAAAAGTAGAGAACTATTTGCTATTGAATGTACTTAAGTATCTAAAGTAAAAGTATGCATTCTACATGATGTTTGTGTATTCCAGTGCTTTGGAGCATTCAACCCTCGATCCATTGACCTCTAAAGGTTATGTTAAAGTGGTATGTGGTCCAGTTATGCTGCCCTGATTATGTCCTCTTGACGTTGACAGGTGTGGTATAATTAACTGCTTAATGATACCAGTGTTTTAATAATCAGTGTTTATTTTCCAAGATAAACTCAATAATTGTCTGATAAATCACCAATCATCCACATCCAAGTTTCAACTACTCAAGACTGTAGGGACCTTGTGTGCCATAGAGGACCCTGGAATGTGTCAGCAGACACCAGCAATTTACATATGGCCTTAGTAGCTGCCTTACAGGAGGACAGGGACGGGCTGATTGCATCAACATGTGAGACATTAGAATAAAAGGATGTAATTCAACCCCAGAAGCTCAGACAATGCCCTGGCTGATTAACACTTTGAGTGCCACGAGGTGGCGCCAGAGGTAGCGCTTCAATGCCACCATCGGCGCCAATGTTACGCTTAATATCGCCTAATCTATGTTTTAAATTATGGCTATGTGTCTAATCTGCCCGTCGCTTATCAAAAAATCCTTTTCCAGTCAGTGCTGTCAAGGCAGATTGGTTTTTTATCGCTTCATTTCCTTTGAGAGCATTTTGAAAAGCACCCGTTTTGAGGTAAAAAACAGTTCATTCTAGACCATTCTATGATAATCGTCTTTTACTGGAATATTCCAGAACGTTGATATTTGTCGGCCTATTTATGAATCGTTTTCAAATAAACGCTAGATCAATATTATACGTGCACGCAGGGCCGCCTGGGAGAAATGCGAGGCCCTGTGCAAGATTTAAACGCGAGCCCCCCCCCCCCCCCCCCCCCCCCCCCAAAAGGTAAAAAAAAATTATAATAATAATAATAATAATAATATATATATATATTTTTTTTTTATACAGTCAACATATTCTTAAATAATAGCGCTGCCCGAGGCTGGGCATGATACAGTCAACATATAGCAAGAGAGAGAGCGAGAGAAAGCTCACGTTCTACAGTCAATATACAGTGTTATCGCTGCACAGACCCGGCAATGCCCCTGACCCTCCGCCAGAGAGAGAGAGAGAGAGAGAGAGAGAGAGACACATTGGAAAGAAACAACCCAAAACCAGAGCAAATTGAAATGCTATTTGGCCCTAAACAGAGAGTACACAGTGGCAGAATACCTGAGCACTGTGACTGACCCAATACTAAGAAGATCCTTGAATAGGTACAGACTCAGCGAGCACAGCCTAGCCATCGAGAAAGGCCGCCATAGGCAGACCTGGCTCCCAAGCGAAGACAGACCCACTGCACACAAGATGAGGTGGAAACCGAGCTCCACTTCTTAACACCCTGCCCACTATACCAAGACATACTTCCCACAAATTGCAAACACCCAAAGAGACTTTTAAAACATCGACAATAACTCAAAACTCCCATACCTACTGGGAGAAATACAAGAATGTGAAATAAAGCCCATTTGAATTGAAGAGAGAGAGATAGATAGAGCATGTCTGTGTGTGTTAGAAATAGAGAGATAGAGAGAGAGAGCATGTCTGTTTGTGTGTGTGTTAGAGAGAGAGCATGTATATGTGTGTTAGAAAGAGAGAGAAATATATAGAGAGAGAGCATGTCATTTTGTGTGTTAGAAAGAGAGAGAGAGAGCATGTGTGTTTGTGTGTTAGAGAGAGAGAGCATGTCTGTGTGTGTGTGTGTTAGAGAGAGAGCATGTATGAGAGAGATAAGCAAAGATGAGCCCCTAAAGGATATTCAACTTTTAATGGAAGAACAAAACAGAAGGAAAAGATAACTTCACAAAGGCAACATGAATATACATAGATCCAAAAGGACAAAGATCAACACTTAAATCCAAAGAGAAGAGGGTCTATACCAGAGAAAACAAAGTAGCAAGGAGCCAATGGCCGACATCAGCTAAATAGGCTAACTGCAAATAGAGTAGCCAGGTACTGACACCAGGCCACACACCGTTAGCTACTACAACAGCTAGCCGGCCCGTTTGGCTCAATATAACGTTAGCTACGTTAGCTAGCCGGCCCGCTTTGGCTCAATATAACATTAACTACAACAGCTAGCCGGCCCGTTTGGCTCCCGAGAGAGAGAGAGAGATATATCCACAGCGGGAATAGAATAGAGTGCATTAAAAACTCACCAAACGTCCAAGAGGATGGAGACAACCGCGTGGAGTTGACGAAGTTCATCTGCCGAATGACCGTCCTCTTCGTCTTGGCTGGCATAACTAAGCATAACCTCCAAAGCTGCACACGCGGAATAGTCAAACGCAGCTGACGCACGCCGGCGTACACATGATGTAACCCCTCCCTTCGTTGAAACCAATAGTATGTCTGCTGCAGAGCCCCAGAGCTCCAATAGTGAGTATGTCTGCTGCAGAGCCGCAGAGCCAGGAACAAGTCAGACACATTCTACAAATGTGTCTAATGTGAAATATATAAGCATATAAGCAAAACTAGATTTTAGGTCTGTGATGAAAAAGGGCCTCGCGGGAAGGGGGGCCTCGCAAAAATAAATAAAAATAAAAATAATAATAATAATAAAAATAATAAATAAAAAAAATTAAATTATTTTTTATTTTTTATTTTTGTGCGAGGCCCCCCTTCCCGCGAGGCCCTGTGCGACCGCACTGCTCGCACACCCCCTAAGGCGGCCCTGCGTGCACGCAAGCACATTCGAGCCGCGCACGGATAATCGCCGTGTTCATTTCCTCTTGGACTTTTACAGTGAAACCGAAAGAGCCCATTTCACAAAACAGCCTATATCTTCATCAAAATTAGTCTGATTATCCTAACACTGATAACATAGATTCCTTACCTGACATCAGATGGTATCCAACTGGTATATTCCAATTCCTGATCACCATTCGAAAAAATCGATAAGTGTATGGATCCAACGTGTGTACAGTGCAGTACATGATTCCGCGGGTCTCAGAGGCTCCAGAATGAACTGTGGTAACCCCGGCTGGATCAGTGGACTGGAAAATGTGGAGTACCTGATTTTTTCCCCCATCCATTTTCATTGAGTCCATTCCAAAATCCCTTATGTCATCTGGGAGACGATAGGGGGCGCTTTTTTCCACATCTGATCGCCGGCGGCGCTCGGGTATACTCGGGTAGGCTCGCGTGATGCAATATGATTTCAGATCGCTAAAAAAAAAAAAAAAAAAAAATTCCGAGAAATCTCGTGAGTGGCTTTCAACATAACTATCGGAAACCCGAGATATCTCGTGAATGGCAGTGAAAGTGTTAAGGGTGACTGTCTAAGTCACACGGTCACGTGAAGTTACAGCAGTGTAGACACAGCTGGTCAGGAGCAGGACATCTGCTCTAAAAAATCATTTAGATTATTATAATATACAACAGTGTGACTTTTGGTTGAATTAAAGGTATCTTAGGAAATAAACGAAAGTAATATATATATTCAAGGTATTATGTGTTAATAACAAATCTGGCTTAGTACAGTCCAAACAAAGAAGGCAAAGTGATTTCTAACTATATTCCAATTCTGAGATGAAAATATGTAGTCTTAAATAAGGTGGTTAAAGTCAAGAACTGTATGCAAGGGTAATGTTTTGAAGTCACATGCATGTAGGAAGATTCTAATTTAAACTAATGAGTAAAACAAAGGGTTGAACCAATATAATGGTCTATTCAATATTTTTATTTTATTTATTTATCACATTCGTACCATAATATAACATAATAGACTCCATTGTGTTATATTATGGTAAGAATGTGATAAATAATACTAGAATGTACCTTAGAACCAGATTTAGAATAAAATGTGTGTATTATGCCAAACAAATGAATGATTTAAGTTGATTTGGACATAAAACTAATTTGGTAATAAGAAAGTTCAGCCCCTAAGGACCGCCCCTAGTTTCAAATTCAAACAGAGCAAGTTCCTGATTGGGGGACATCCTTGTGTGATGTCATTTCCTGTGAGGTCACACAGGGACCGGGTTCCATGTTATAAAAAGGGAGGTCTCCAGAAGAAAGAAGAGAAGAAGAGAAGCCTGAGAAATCAACGTACGAAGACGTGTCAGCCTCCAGAGAAACCTCAATGGTGAAGGACAATTTTGCTATCAAATCGGCAATAGAGAAGACGAAGCATCACGCTGGTCTGGACAATTTTAGTAAAACTGCTTTGAGAATCTGTGAAATCGTGTTAGTTTCAGTGACTCCCAGTGCCGGCGTTTTTTACCGCTCGTGCTACAGTACCAAGGGAACACCCCTTTTTCATGAGTGTGCATTTTTTTAAATAGTTATTGATTACGACCATGTGTAGTTAATAAAACGGTTGATTTTAAGAATTGGAGCGAACGTTTGGTCTCCAAATCATTCTACAGCACCACATCACAGAGTACATTTTTATCCATTTTAAGAGACGATACAGGCTTCAAATGTGAAAGCATATAATATTCATAAATTGTTTCTAACAAATAAATAATTTCCCCCCCAAAATCTTTCTCTTCAAAGTAACGAGTAACTGATGGGTTCAGATAAATGTAGGGGAGTAAAAAAGTACAATATGTCCTTTGAAATGTAGTGGAGTAAAAGTATAAGGTTCCCTCAAATGAAAATACTCACGTATTTAGTAAGTAGCCCGGAATTATACTTACTGCAACCTGCAAGTACAGTACTTGAGTAAAAATACTTACTTTCCACCTCTGCTTAGGTATGGTGTCGATGAGGGACTGTTGTTTCTGCAAGGTGACTGAAGACGGTTTCACATACAGCACATCACAGGTTCTTAATGCTTTTAAGAATGTTATGAATGTTTTCCATCCATCCACTCATCTATGTTAAGCGGCCGGTACATTCTTCTCCATGGGGGGCGCTATACCAAACATTTTGCAAACATGTACCACGTATTGGCATGTCACTGGCAGCGGACAGCTGCTGACCAAGCGAACACTGACTCCCCACAAGTTACAAGTTACTACCAAACCACCAACAACACACAACCAGTCAAATAAAGTACAGTCTAATTCACAACTTGAAACACAATATATAAATAGAAAATAGAAAAGTTAGAAACAAACTCGCTCCGTCTCCAAACACACGCATACGCAGAGAGAGAGAGAGAGAGAGAGAGAGAGAGAGAATCACGTTAGTTAGTTAGAGAGAGAGAGAGAGAGAGAGAGAGAGAGAGAGAGAGAGAGAGAGAGAGAATCACGTTAGTTAGTTAGAGAGAGAGAGAGAGAGAGAATCACGTTAGTTAGTTAGAGAGAGAGAGAGAGAGAGAGAGAATCACGTTAGTTAGTTAGAGAGAGAGAGAGAGAGAGAGAGAGAGAGAGAGAGAATCACGTTAGTTAGTTAGAGAGAGAGAGAGAGAGAGAGAGAGAGAGTGGAGAGTTAGCTGAGTGGCTAACAGCAGCTAACGTTAGCTGAGTTGGCTAAGAGAGAGAGAGAATTAACTCACTTTGTTTAATTGAAATGTGGTCCAGCCGGAGGGCTTAATAAAGTGTATGTCCAAGGCGGCTACGTGGCGTAGTGGGCAAGGCGCTCGCCACGAAATATGGAGACGCTGGGCTTGCCTGTTCGAGCCCAGCGCTCCACATTTGCTTTCAGTTTAGCTGGACGTCCGTACTAATACACATTGGCCGTATTAGGGGGTGGGAAACTGATGGGTGGGGATCGGGCGTTGTGGACAGCGACTCCTACAGGTCGGTTGGTGCGCCTGCGCAGTAGAATCAGGAAGTGTCGGGGGCAGCGTGAGCCTCCCACGCGTTACTCCTCGCCACTGAGAGATCGAGCTGCGCAGGTGAAAAGATGCGACTGCTGTTACCTCAAGTACCGGAGGGGACTTGTGCTATGTATGACTTAGTCCACATTGCAGCCGGCTTGTGGGAGGCAAGAAACAGCGTTCGTGACAGGGGAGGGTTGAATTGGATGATACGAAATTGGGATGGGAGAAAATATAGAAAATGGGAGAAAAAGTGGATAAAAAAAAATTAAAATAAAGTGTATGTCCACTGACTGTCCCCCAGACTGTTGTCGATGTATATCCACTCACTGCCCACTGTCCAGACTCCAGACTGCACACAACACAGCCTCGAACATGTTGCAAACTGTGGCTACGGAAAGTACTGGCATCGCCGCGTCGGCCAATCAGAGAGCTTCTCCGCGAAATGCGGCTATGCTATGGAAATTATAGACGCTCGGCTGCTTGCAGACCGCTTCAAAACGCGCCCGAGTTCCATCATAATACATCATATTCAACGCACAGCGCGTTACGCACTGATTGGCTGCGACGGATACAGCGATGAAACCAGTGCACGTCGTACACGCGCACTCACAGCGCTATTGCGTCTAGCCCGAGAGAAATACGGCAGGAGAAATGCGGCTACGGTAATGGATCGGACAGAATCGTCACTTCCTGTTCAGGAAAACGATTATTAATATTTGATATTTTAACGTTATATTGTGCATTGGAAACACAAACATACTTAAAATGAGTAAATATTATTCATTTTAAACATGTTTATATTATTTATAGGGCTATAAAACAAAAAACAAAACAAAAATATTTCTTCTTCTTCTCTGTTTTAACAGGGAGGGCGGCGCCCTAGCGCCCCAAGTGGCGAGCCGCCACTGATGTTAGATCTGAATCAGACGGCACTCTTCCAAACGTTTTCAAGTTTCCAACATTTTACTACCACACTACAGAAGGTTAACCCTTTCACACTACAGAAGGTTAACCTTTCACTACCACACTACAGAAGGTTAACCCTTTCACACTACAGAAGGTTAACCTTTCACTACCACACTACAGAAGGTCAACCCTTTCACACTACAGAAAATTCTGTATCGTATCGCTCTCGCTCGGCATCGCTCTCTGCACTATCTCGCATACGTGCACGCGCACTGAATAAAGACCACAATGTACCTTTAATCCCAATATTCGTCTGACCACACCCCTATCAGCTTACCCATATAAGCAGGGGTGGGGCCACCCACTCTCCTCCTTCTCGCTTTCACCACAAGGAAGAAGTGCCTCGGTAGATCCCCACACTTGACACCATGATGGAAGAAAGGTTTAGGAGCAGCTTTGGGAAACAAGGATACGTTGACATCATATCTTTATTTTCTCTCTCACTATTTTCGAGAAAATACGGCGATATTGTCTTCGTACTGGAGTGTCTGGAAGATGATGATCATTCTAAAAACCCTCCACCGGTTTTCGTATTGGGAGCACGCCGCTGCATGCTTCTCAACTGCAGTTCCTTGCTGTGTTTGTTGGGGTGAAACCTGTCAGGCCACAGCTGAACTGTCGGACATGCCGCTGTTGTGAGAAGCGGTGCGTTCCAGGTTGGGTGAGTAGTGTTTGCTGGCGGGCTCCACTTGTCTGTTAGTGCTATGGGGGCTACTTGACAAAGTTTATGGAAACCGGCCCCAGGCTAGGGTCCTTTGTTTAGCCACCTAGGCGACAGAAGGCCTTGGTCTGAAGACCATTATAGTTTTAACTAGTGGGCCGCGACCATTGACACTGGTGATCCCTGTGTGTTCTGGACGAGTGGATTCTCTCTGTCACCGTGTTAAGGCCCCATCTTTCATATCCAAATGAGAGTATTCCTTCACGAGGGGATATGTGCATGTAATGTGCGATAGCGGCAGATTCATGTTCAAAGTCAGCTACACAGGCCAGTTGGTACTGTGCTGATTCCGTTGGATGTGGTAAAGTCACCGTTGTGAAGCGGTGTTGACATCTTGTTTTCTCTTTTCTCTTAAAAAGTGAGGAGAGGTTCAGAACGGCGGCCTGTCTGGGTGAGTGTTATGTCATTGTTTACATGTTCATAGCTTACGGTTAGCCAGTCAGCTGTTAACTGCTGCGTTAGCCTGCTGGATCGCTGCATGGCCTGCTTAGGGCCTACTATTAGCCAGTCAGCTGTTAGCTGCGGGGCTAGCATGTCGTGGTCGCTAGGTAACGTTAGCTTGCTGCTATGGCCATGGCTGGCGCGGGGTAGCTTAGCTTCTCGCGCGCCGCCGTGAGCTCGCTTCTGATCGCGTGCGTCGTTAGCTCGGCGTGTCGCGAGCAGAAGCAGTAGCCCTCGAACGGTTGGAGCGGCCGTTAGCTTGATGCTATTCTGTTGAACGTGCTTTGATTTTAACATGTTTTACACTCTTGACCACGACGTCATCCTTGACAGGGGATGTTTCGTCGACCCTGCCCTGAGCCAGGACGGCAAGGTTGCATCAACAGGGGACTGTAGTGCGGGTTGGGGCGGTGACGCTGCCCAGTTCGGACAACACAGGAGCGGCTGTGTTCCTACGGTGTCTGTGACTGCACTTCGCTGATCTGCGTTCCGGGTAGGAACGGGGTTGACCAGACCTCATAACACGTCTTCTGGTTTTACTTTGCTAAATGTATTGTGAATAACGGTGTTTTTCCCAAAACGTGTGTTGCTACAATGCATTTAGGATACGTTGCGGGTTATGTGTGAGCTGTTTTTGTCACTGGCAGTTAGCTTCTCCGTGCAAATCGGGGAATGATCTGGTTGTTGTGTGAGAAACATCATGGTGTTTATATGCACCGTGTACTCACAACTAAGGTAACTAACCTATGAAGCTATGCTTGGTGACAAGTGAGTAAAAGAATGTTCTTTCTCAGACTGTAATGACAATGAACAGTGTGTTCACACATTAACAGGTTTTCCTGTTTTAACTGGCCGTATTGAGGGTAAAATAGGAGGATTGTGTTTCCCCCCCGGTTCCCTGGGGACTTTTTCATCCTCCTATCAGACATGTTGTGCATTAATTGTGTCTTTTGTGTGGTAGGGATACGATGTAACTCTTAGCTTGATTGCTGAGGTTGTGCTAAATCTGCTGGAGAAACTTATTTCCTAAAGGGAAATTGGTTTGGTTGCTGTCATGTGTGCTTAGCAAGGCCTGTGGTCGATACTAATCAAGAATGATGTATTCTCTCATTGTGAAAAAAACGGCGTTCCTCTGTTGAGTGTTTTTGCCATTTTTTGTAGGTGATGATGGGTTGTGTGTGTCATGTGACCTACAACTGGGTTGTACTGGCCACAGAAGCACATGTGTATGTTGGACCGGGGTTCTTAGAGCCCTCTCTATTCTGTGTTTTTCCTTAGTAAAAATCAGATAGCAGGTTAGCTCATGCGCTGTGTGGAGCTGTGAAACGCTTCATAGAGCTGACTATGACTGTGTCATATTCTCTTTTTGTCATTACATCGTATCATGGGTGTGGGGTCGTAAAGGGGTGAACTGGTAACCTTTCCTCTCCCCATTGTTCTGTCGGTCAGGGGTACACCCCCTGTCCTTCAAGGTTCCCGTCACGTGGCGGTTCGGCACGTTACGGGGGGGGGGGGGGGGGGGGGGGGGGGAGGGAGTTCCTGGTCCCACGGCCTGGTATATTGGGCGTGTGCACCGCAGGAATTCCCCCGCCATAGAGTACGTCACCGTGCGCGTCTCTGTTGGTAGGACTTCCGTGTGCTGTTCAGGTCCATGTGATGGATCTGTTTTTAGGGGGGGTGGTCAGGGCTCCTCCTCACCAAGCGCCTATTCAGGCCTTCTGTGAGTTCGGACTCCTTCTTCCATGTGAGGAAGCCTCCATCAGAGTACAGAGCCTTCCTCCTCAGATTGTCAAAGTGAGTGGACCCTCTAGAAGGGTCCTTTTCTATTGTATGTATATTCGATTCAATTCGTTTATTGAGTGTGTATGGGTTCAGTGCCTCTTCCCCGGAGGCCCTAAAACCAGTTTTTTACATGGCTCAAGGTGCAATATATTCTTTTCAATCTGTACAGCTCGCGTGGGAAGTCTCTGGGGATCCCCGTCTCTTTCCTATGGGAGGGTGGTGGGATGTAAAAATGTGAACATTTTTTACCCCGGCTGTGTAGACTGGGATACATACTGTTGATGCTTCCTTCTTTCTATTCCAGAAGTGTTGGAGTTAGGGAGTGTCACACCCCTCTTGTCGTTCCCCTGGGCGCCTTGGGGATTCAATGACGGGTCTAATTAGCCTGTTCATTGATGGGGGTGTGTCCCGACGCACGTATAGTGCTAGCTCGCTGTAAACAGGCGATTGACTGGCACGCCTTGGTTGCTTGTGGTTGAAACAGCGTTTTTATAAAGCAACTGAGATGGGGGTTTTTCCTCTTCCGACGACCACATCCCATGACCTGGGTGGGTTGTCGACGGATTCTCGTTCATGTCTGGGGGATGATGACGGGATGGATCTGAACATGTGTGGTGGGGTCTCACGCCCTTGGGGTGGGCCACCAGGCGCGGTTCGTCCGAACGTCTGGGTGGCGCCTTCTTTTCATGTTAAGATCAACACGCATATCTGCCCTTCTCCTGGAGTAGGCATGTCGGCGTGGTTAGGGCACGGGACTGGTTCTGGTCACGCTGGTCCAGATCAGTTGAACCCGTTGTCCGCCGGGGATGCAGATCTGCTGTTCTGGTACCCTGAGGGACTTGGGCTTTTTTCAGGGGGAAAAATGCCAGGTCGGTCTGGGTGTCACAGGGTTAAGCGCTATGGAGACCCTGGTTGGGTATGTTTTTACTCAGCACTGTCGTCATGGCTTACAGCCATGCCATTCTGTACGCGCTCGATCTCGTCGGATCTCGGCCGCTACACAGGTTGGTCCTGGTTAGTACTTGGTTGGGAGACCGCCGGGGAATACCAGGTACGGTGTGCTTAGGGGCTGGTTCTCCATTATTTTTCGCTCCTCTCTCACGCATGGCGAAGAGGGGCCTGTGGGGGTGGTTTTTTGACCTCCTCTGGTGACCCTGTGCTTCCCGTACCGCCAGGCCCGGTCCGAAGTGATGTTTGCGACCCGTAGGCCTGGGTTAACCCTTTTTGGAAACTGAAACACTTGTACTGCGGTATAGCCGGTGTATACCCGCAGGTGTGTTTTGGAGTTTTTTCTTGAGGGGTTATAGGAACAACCACCGCATTGGGTAACACCGAGGTGGTTGATTCCCTGGTGTGTTGGAGCAGTGTCAACTCCCGGGTTCACCGTTTGAGGGTGCCCCTGCACGTTCATGACGTCTGCCAATCGTGTCAGCCTTCTCTGCCTCGACCCCTCTGGGTGGGGGTTTTTAAATGGAGGCTTGGTCATGAAACACCGCCAGCTTACGCTCCTTCCGCCGGGGCGGCTGTGTTCAGCTGTCCCCTCTGGCGCCTATCTCGTCCGCAGTCTCCAGGCTAGGGTTAACAGCCTGTTGCCTGGTTTTTCCCCGGTGCGCTGCCTGCTTCCGTTGGTTAACCTTTTTTTTTGTGTGCTTACGGCCATGCTGACTGCCTGTTCTGCAGGGTCAGTGTGCCAGGCGGTGTACTATTGGGGGGACAGGGCCCGCTCGGCTTACGGCCATACCAACCTGAACACGCCCGATCTCGTCCGATCTCGGGAGCTAAGCAGGTTCTGGCCTGGTTAGTACTTGGATGGGATTCCGCCTGGGAATACCAGGTGCAGTAACTGAGGGGCCTTTGTCCGAATACGCTGGCGATGTGGGGGGCGGGGCACTACGTGCCCACCTGGTGGGGTCTTGATGCTGGCATCATGGACTTCTCCGGGCCCCCATTCTAGGGAGTCCAGTCCTTTTGGTGGGTCTGGGTCTTCCTTCGTGCTCCGCTGCTACGGCCTTGCCACGGGGTTGGGTTTGCCCTTGACCCCGTGATTCTGGGGGCAGTAACGAGGTTGTTCCTCCGTTCGTTCCCGGGTGGCATGCGGGTTGTGCGTGTGTGTAGTCGTGGGGTCAAGCCACGGTCTGCTCACCCTGTGCGTTGAGTTGCTTGAGTGCCTCTTCGCACGGTCGGGTCCGTCGCCCTCCCGTGAAGCCCCTAATAGGGGGGGTGCCCGCCATTAGGGTGGGTCGGGGGGGCTCGGCTCTCCCTGTTCTGATGGTTTGTGGGGGGCTGTCAGCGGGGTGTATTTGTCGGCCGTTGGCTCTCGCTCGGCCTCCCTTGTGCAGAGAGCGATGCCGAGCGAGAGCGATACGATACAGAACGTTAGGTTATGACTATAACCAAGTTCTGTTAGTATAGCGACGCTCGGCATCCGACGCCGCTGCAGCCTTTGACCTCGCCTTGTGGCGAAAGCTTGGGAAGGAGGAGAGTGGGTGGCCCCACCCCTGCTTATATGGGTAAGCTGATAGGGGTGTGGTCAGACGAATATTGGGATTAAAGGTACATTGTGGTCTTTATTCAGTGCGCGTGCACGTATGCGAGATAGTGCAGAGAGCGATGCCGAGCGTCGCTATACTAACAGAACTTGGTTATAGTCATAACCTAACGTTAACCTTTCACTACCACACTACAGAAGGTCAACCCTTTCACTACCACACTACAGAAGGTCAACCCTTTCACTACCACATTACAGAAGGTCAACCCTTTCACCACCACGCTACAGAAGGTTAACCCTTTCACCACCACACTACAGATGGTTAACCCTTTCACTACCACACTACAGACGGTTAACGGTTAATGTCTTGGGCATGACATCGACGAGGGCCTGTTGTTTCTGCAAGGTGACTGAAGTGAACTCTACTTCCTGTTTCACTGTGTAGTAGAGGTCACTTGTCTTCAGGCAGCCCGTGCAGACAGGAGCTCAACCCTGTTGACTTTGCGTCGCTCTGCGGCTAACTAGCCGGCGCTGGTGCGAGGAACAGCACGGATCGTGCTGAGATCAACAACATCACTGGTACAGTACGTAGCAAACAGGGCTGGGCTTCCAGGAAAACCACAACAAAATGCTTATGATTTGCCGTTTCGCTGGTTGTAGGATTTGAATAGTGCAGCGGTAAACAAAAGTAGGGATGTCCGATATTATCGGCCGATATTGGCATTAAAATGTAATATCGGAAATTATTGGTATCGGTTTAAAATTATTTTTAATTTTTTACATTTATTTAACCTTTATTTACCCAGGCAAGCAAGTAAGAACACATTCTTATTTTATTTATTGTCAAAAGCATGCATAATGTTGTGTGAATTCCACGACAACAGATATGTAATGTTAATTACCTGAAATTATTCAGTTTTTTGGGGGGGGAAACCCCTGCATATATCGGTATCGGTTGATATCGGTATAGGAAATTAAGTGTTGGACAATATCGGTATACCGGATATCGGTAAAAAAGACAATATCGAACATCCCTAAACAAAAGGCATCGCTAGGTTACCAGTGCATTGTGGGGGAGATTCTCCCAATCGTCGGAATGTCGCCGAGCCAATCACAAGGAGAGTCCTGAACGACAGTATAATGATCTTTAATGGAGCTTGATGTGGAGGTGGTTAGAACAACACCTGAGGGCAGTGACATCATCATGTAAGCTGCTACTTATGTTACCGGAGTCAGGAAGCAGCGCCTCCACCACAGAACAACCCTGTTTCGCTGTATACAAACATACCGTGTTCCAGCCAATCAGCAATACCGGCTGAGTCACGTGACTAAGTTGCCTCGGACCTGCGTCAGCTGCTGCGCTAAACAAGTACGACGGGGCTCTATGGAGAAACCATGGCACTCCCCCGACTAAAGCTTGTTTCAAACTAAAACAGCTGGATGTCATTTAGCCAAATCAGTACGGCTGTGAGTTTGAGTCATTTACCTTTTACATATCTAGCTTTGGCATGGATTGATTGTTTAGCATGGCTAACGAATGCAAATATATTGTAGTCTGCCCTGTTGTTCTGACCAGGATTACGTTCCTTTTGCCGCCTTGATGCACGCGTACAGTGAGTCTGACGTATACGTATATATCTACTGTGTATATATTTAACCACATCTGTACACTTTCTGTTACTGGCAACCGCCCCCGCTGGTGCCCCCACGGTTAAAAAACGTGCCCTATTGGTGCCCCTCCAATGGTCTAAACTTGACCATGTGCCCCCACGGTTAAATAACATCATGCTAAAGTGCCAACATAACATTGAGTTGCGAAAATTAGAGGATGTGCCTAATTGGAGGCCCTTCACATGGGAAAACATAGCAAGAAAATTAAATAACGTGTCTGAATGAGTGCTCTGTTAGTGGATGAAATGTGATGCAGCTTACTAGGGCAGGCTTTCCCAAAGTGGGTGCCATGATTATGATGTCTAGGGGTGTTGCCAAATAGTTAAACCCTGCTTATTTTCAAAACACATTATATGGCCATTAGCAAATATTTTCTGAGTTTTTGCAAGGGACACTTCGACACACTGCCCGGGAGGAGCGGGAATCGAACCGGGAACTTCCGGATTATCAGATGACTGCTCTACCTCCCGAGCCACTGTCGCCCACTATTACTCGGTACTAGTACTAATTTATATATTTTGTATCCAGTTTAATCATCTGTACATTGTATATTACTATTTTGCACTCTGGTTGGATGCCAAACCTCTTTTTGTTGTACTGTACTTGTGCTGTTATGATGACAGTCAATTTGAATCTAATTAATAAAAAGAAAAAGCTCAAATATAGCCTGATGAATCGGTTCAGACCAAGGACTATATGAAACATAGTTTATATGTTAGTTAGACTGACGCTTCAGATCAAGAACTATATGAAACATCTTTTATGTTAGTTAGACTGACGCTTCAGATTAAGAACTATATGAAACATATTTTATACGTTCCTTATTTCGGACCGGACAATGGAGTTTCATGGAATGACAGGAAGTGGAATGAATGGCAGGAAATGACTTCACAGCCTCTATACTGGCTCTCCATATCAATTACACTTAAGTGTGTATGTGTGTGTCTATGTGTGTGTTTGGACAAGGGTCAAATAAAAGATTCTGTGTCCTTAATTAAATGTCCATAATGGTGAATCAAAATGTTTTAATCTTGTGTCACTGTGTGTGTGTGTGTGTGTGTCTGTGTGTGGTGGTCGTTGTCCACTACATTGTTAACCCTTTCACTACCACACTACAGAATGTTAACCTTTCACTACCACACTACAGACAGTTAACCGTCTGTCCGTCTGTAGTGTGGTAGTGAAAAGGTTAACCTTCTGTAGTGTGGTAGTGAAAAGGTTAAGCTTCTGTAGCGTGGTAGTGAAAGGGTTAATTCTGTAGTGTGCTAGTGAAAGGTTAACCTTCTGTAGTGTGGTAGCTGTTGCTTACCTGGGTTGTAGTGTAACTACATTTTGCAGTAGTTGGGTTGTAGTAGCCTCGTTTAGCACAAATTAATGGAAGTGGATACAGACCACTAGCCTAGCAACACAACTACTGCAAAATGTAGTTAAACTACAAACCAACTGCTGCAAAATGTAGTTAAACTACAAACCAACTACTGCAAAATGTAGTTAAACTACAAACCAACTTCTGCTAAATGTAGTTAAACTACAATCCAACTACTGCTAAATGTAGTTAAACTACAATCCAACTACTGTCAAATGTAGTTCAACTACAACTTTTTGTATCAAAATTGTACTGTATTTGTAAATCTGGTATGTCATAAATATATAGATGTAGCAGTACTGTCTATCTTTATGTCATATGTATGTCATAATGTTATGAATTGAAAATCTTTCGCCGTCGACTAAAGACGCACTTCTTCAACCATTATCTGACTTTTTTCTTTTATATAAAAAATAAAGATATCTAACCCTAACTAACCTTAATGTCATGCACTTGTCCTAATAAACTAACCTACACTGTAGCACTCAACACTTTGATGAACATTGTTACTCAGCTGATAGAGTTGTGCCCTTCCTGATGACTTGTCGTACAGAACTTGTAAGTCGCTTTGGATAAAAGCGTCAGCTAAATGACTAAATGTAAATGTAAATGTAAAATGGGGGACCCTGATGTAAACAAGACGAAAGTCTTTCTCTGGTCTGCATCCCCTTAACAATTGTGTGTATTGAGCTGTACTGTATTGTACCCATTCTGCAATCTGTTAATACAATTTTCAATCAATCAATCAAACCCAACTACTGCAAAATGTAGTTCAACTACAACCCAACTACTGTAAAATGTAGTTAAACTACAAACCAACTACTGCAAAATGTAGTTAAACTACAACCCATCTACTGCTAATTGTAGTTCAACTACAACCAAACTACTACTAAATGTAGTTCAACTATAACCCATCTACTGCAAAATGTAGTAAAACTCATTTCAAGTCATTTAACTGCCTGTAGTAAACTCCCCAATGGTAATTGTACAACATTACTCCTACTACACGTACTTAACCAAATACATTCATTTATATATTTTGTACTTACAATATATACATATTGCACACTAGGCAGCAGGTAGGTATGCATCTATACATGTAATGTCAAAGGGACGATTGACAATAGCTTGAATATATAAATATAGTGTATTATCATTATTATTATTATGAGAACATTCAGGTTCAAAGAACCACAGTTTTTTTTATCTTTCTTTTCCCCTCTTTGATCTTGTTCGACGACTAAAAAGGCAAAGAGTCTTCATGCAGTCCTAATTCAATCAGGGGATTTATCTGTCCGCTCGACCCTCGTCCTCGTCCTCGTGGCTGCCAGGAATGTAGAGAGAGAGGGGGGGGGGGGGGGGGTGAAACGTCCTTCCAGCAACCACCTCCATACCTCCTGAGAGAGACCGCCGTGGTGGAAAGGCTCAAGAGAGGCCCCTGAGTCCTTCAAGCTCCCGACGATATGATGTGACATGATATACAAAGACAATAAGACAAAGACAATGAGACAAAGAGTGCTCTGCGCCACCTTGAAGGCGTGGCGACGTTGAAAGCACAGACGGAAGCTTAATGTACACACAGAGTGACGACGTCTGGTATTAAAATAAAAAATATCATCCATGTGTCTTTTTGTTTTTTTTTCTTGGCAGCAGGACAGTGAGTTTTTTTTTCTTTCATTCTTTCTTTCTCTCTCTCTCTCTGTTTTCCAACAAGTCTTCATTTGCACCATCAGGATGTAGAGTTGAGTTAGCGGAGTGGCATAGAGAAGAGTAGAATAGAGTAACGTAGAATAAGGTAGTGTAGAGCAGCGTAGCGTGGAGTAGTGTAGGTATTTGAGTAGAGTCGAGCTGAGTAGCGTAGAGTAGCATAGTGTAGCCTTGAGTTGCGTAGAGCATAGCATTGCATGGAGTTAGCGTCGCCTGGAGTTAGCATTGCATGGAGTTAGCATCGCCTGGAGTTAGCATTGCATGGAGTTAGCGTTGCATGGAGCTAGCGTCGCATGGAGTTAGCGTCGCATGGAGTTAGCGTTGCATGGAGTTAGCGTTGCATGGAGTTAGCGTTGCATGTGGAGTTAGCGTCGCATGGAGTTAGTGTCGCATGGAGTTAGCGTTGCATGGAGTTAGCGTTGCATGGAGTTAGCGTCGCATGGAGTTAGCGTCGCATGGAGTTAGCGTCGCATGGAGTTAGCGTCGCATGGAGTTAGCGTTGCATGGAGTTAGCGTCGCATGGAGTTAGCGTCGCATGGAGTTAGCGTTGCATGGAGTTAGCGTTGCATGAAGTTAGCGTTGCTGAGCAGGGTTATGAACTTGTTATCAGAAGATTGTCATACATTGTATGAATGCTCTGCCGTCATGAGCGCTCTGCCGCTTTGAAGCGGTGGAACTGAAAGTGAATTGAGCAACAACCCCAGATGGTAGTCGAGTAGATCCCCTTTTAAACGGCCCTTCTAAGGTTTCTCTCCTCCACATCGCCTGTGGTGCTTTTTTCCTATTGCTAGGTTTTTAGTGATTTTTCCTTTCCTTCGCTGGGGAATGTCTGGGAGTGTTGCATTATTTGGATTTTATGGTGGATTTTGTTCTTAATTTATTGCGATTGTGATGTTTCTTCTTGACTTGTTTAAAGAACAGTTGTCCAGCCCATGGGGGCATTACCTTGTGATTTCGGGCTTTACAAATACATTTGATTTGATTTAGAGTGGAGAAGAATTAAGAGATAATCCCAGTTATTTTCAACCTGGACCCCGTTATCAAATCAACCGGCGTCGTACCGATCGATTGCTACCTTTTTGTGTGAAAGGACTAGTTGAGGTCTACATCCCTTCCTAACTGATCAATCAAGTCAAATATCTTGAAAAGGGAAAATAATCACGTTAGGGGTCATGAATGGGCACCTCTGTTTTTAGAGGTCCATGAACCAACAGTGTTGAGTAGGAATACCACTGAGATATAGGGAGCAGGTAGAGTCAGGTAGAATATATTAGGATAAAGCAGAGTCTAGCTAAGTCTAGCCATGGTCTAGCATGGTATGGTTGGGTTTGTGTCTCCATTAGCTATATCCAGCCTGGCTGGAGCTAGTCATGGTCTAGCGTGGTATGTTATGGTTGGGTTTGTGTCTCCATTAGCTATGTTCTAGCTGGGGCTAGTTCTGGTTGCTAGGCAACCTTTTAAAATGCACACCAACAACTGTGGTACACAAGCTTAACCATGACGATACAGCTGTCCCAGCCAGGTCTGGCCAGATTGTGAAAGATGTCTCTCTCAGCCGGGGTCCAACCAGGTCTGTTCTAAAGACAATGGAGACAAGGCCACATAATGGCTAAATCCTGGCTAGTGGAGACAAGGCCACAGCACGGCTAAACCCTGGCTAGTGGAGACAAGGCCACAGCACAACTAAACCCTGGCTAGTGGAGACAAGGCCACAGCACGGCTAAACCCTGGATAATGGAGACAAGGCCACAGCACAGATAAACCCTGGATAGTGGAGACAAGGCCACAGCACAGATAAACCCTGGATAGTGGAGACAAGGCCACAGCACAGCTAAACCCTGGCTAGTGGAGACAAGGCCACAGCACAGATAAACCCTGGCTAGTGGAGACAAGGCCACAGCACAGATAAACCCTGGCTAGTGGAGACAAGGCCACAGCACGGCTAAACCCTGGATAGTGGAGACAAGGCCACAGCACAGATAAACCCTGGATAGTGGAGACAAGGCCACAGCACAGATAAACCCTGGATAGTGGAGACAAGGCCACATCACAGATAAACCCTGGCTAGTGGAGACAAGGCCACAGCACAGATAAACCCTGGCTAGTGGAGACAAGGCCACAGCACGGCTAAACCCTGGATAGTGGAGACAAGGCCACAGCACAGATAAACCCTGGCTAGTGGAGACAAGGCCACAGCACAGATAAACCCTGGCTAGTGGAGACAAGGCCACAGCACGGCTAAACCCTGGCTAGTGGAGACAAGGCCACAGCATGGCTAAACCCTGGCTAGTGGAGACAAGGCCACAGCACGGCTAAACCCTGCCTAGTGGAGGCAAGGCCACTTGGCTTGTGTTGAGTTGAGTTAACTTGACTTGAGTGTAGTTAACTTGAATTAGTTGAGTTGAGTTGAGTTGAGTTAATTTAAGTAGAGTAAATAGAGTAGAGTAGAGCAGGCGTGTTGGCCACAGCAGGCAACACTGATCATGAGTCTTCTATCGAGTAGACTCCACATCTCATGAGTAGAGTCCACATCTTGTGAGTATAATCCACGTCTCGTGAGTAGAATCCACGTCTTGTGAGTAGAATCCACATCTTGTGAGTAGAATCCACATCTTGTGAGTAGAATCCACGTCTCGTGAGTAGAAGTGGGTCTTGTGAGTAGAGTCCACGTCTTGTGAGTAGAGTCCATGTCTCGTGAGTAGAGTCCATGTTTCGTGAGTAGAATCCATGTCTCGTGAGTAGAATCCATGTCTTGTGAGTAGAGTCCATGTCTCGTGAGTAGAATCCGTGTCTTGTGAGTAGAATCCACGTCTTGTGAGTAGAATCCACGTCTTGTGACTAGAATCCACGTCTTGTGAGTAGAATCCACGTCTTGTGAGTAGAATCCACGTCTCGTGAGTAGAGTCAACATCTCTGGTAGAACTCCTGTAGAGAAGGCGGATCAAACACGTTCCCCTGTTAGTCTTCCCCTGAGAGAGAGAGAGAGAGGGAGGGGGAGGGGGAGGGAGAGAGGGAGATAAAGACTGTCAATCACACACAAAGAATCCTTCTGTACTGTACTGATTTCTTCTGATTTCTCTGTTTGATTGTTTTGTTTTGTTTGGCTTTGGCAATGTAAACGTATGTTTCCCATGTCAATAAAGCCCAATTGAATTGAGAGAGAGAAGAGACAGATACAGCCCAATACAAAATAATGAACAGCAAAAAAGCATACAAGATAAACTACAAAGCCTAGAGTTAACCATAAAAGACTACCAGAACCTGCTAGACTCCCCAATTACACTACAAGAACTACAGTACAAAATAAAATCACTTAAAAACAAGAAGGCCTGCAGTGCAGATGGTATCCTAAATGAAACGATAAAATTCACAGACTCCAAATTCCAATTGGCTATACTAAAACTCCTTAACATTGTCCTTAGCTCCGGGATCTTCCCCAATATTTGGAACCAAGGACTCATAACACCACTCCACAAAAGTGGAGACAAATTTGACCCGAACAATTACCGTGGGATCTGTAACACTAACACTAACAGCAACCTTGGAAAAATCCTCTGTATAATCATCAACCACAGACTCATACATTTCCTCACAAACAACAATGCCTTGAGCAAATCACAGATTGGCTTCCTACCAAATCACTGTACAACAGACCACATTCTCACCCTCAGCACCCTAATCGACAACCAAATAAATAAAAACAAAAGCCAATTATACTCCTGTTTCGTTGACTTCCAAAAAGCATTCGACTCAATCTGGCACGAGGGTCTGCTGTACAAGCTATTAGAAAGTGGCATTGAAGGAAGGGCGGCTGGGTGGCGTAGCGGAGATTGCACTCGTCACTAGGGATGGGAATTGATAGGATTTTATCGATCCGATTCCATTATCGATTCTGCTTATCGATCCGATTCTTTATCGATTCCCTTATCGGTTCCTGATCAATTTATAATTTAAATAAATAAATTGGAAATGCAACAGAACTAAGCTGGTTAGAATAACAACATGCAACTTGACATTTCTGATTGTCATTTATTGTTGAGCCCCCATGTCTGAAAAATACAAAAACTGTAAAAAATAAAACATTAACTATAGCCTACACTTAAATAAAATAATGTATTTTTTATTCTTAAACTAATTTAATCTATTGAATAACGACCTGTTGAATGTAACTACAGTTCAATATCTTAAACTAATTTAATCTATTGAACCGTAGTTGCATTCAACAGGTCGTTATTCCTCTGACTTCTCTGTCTCACACACACACACACACACACACACACACACACACACACACACACACACACACACACACACACACACACACACACACACACACACACACACACACACAGGAAGTATCGGGGGCAGCGTGAGCCTCCCACGCGTTACTCCTCGCCACTGAGAGTCTGCGCTGTCTGGTGAAAAGATGCGACAGGCTGCCTCCTCGTGTACCAGAGGGGACACGTGATGCAAGGCTTCTATCCTCACTACAACCAACCAGTGGGGGGCATAGTCTAGCAACGTTCAAGACAGGGGAGGGGAGAATTGGCAACACGAAATTGGGATGGGAGAAAAATAGAAAATGCAGAGAAAAAGTGGATAAAAAAAAAAGTGGCATTGAAGGGAAAACCTACGACATCATAAAGTCAATGTACACCAACAACACATGTGCTGTGAGGCTTGAGGAAAAACACACAGACTTCTTTCCTCAAAGCTGTGGGGTGAGACAGGGGTGCAGTTTGAGTCCAACCCTCTTCAACTTATATCACCGAACTGGCAAACACATTGGAACAAGCTGCAGCACCTGGCATCACTCTAGCAAACACAGAAGTCAAATGCCTGCTGTTTGCAGATGATCTGGTGCTACTGTCTCCAACAAAAGTTAGGGCTAAAGCAGCACCTTGATCTTCTACACAAATTCTCCCAGACCTGGGCACTGACAGTAAATCTAACCAAAACAAAAGTCATGATATTCCAAAAAAGGCCCAGCCTACAAATCAAATCAAATCAACAACACAAATACAAATTCCTCCTAGACACAATTGCCCTAGAACACACTAAAAACTACACCTATCTCGGCCTAAACATCAGTGCTACAGGGAACTTCAAACAAGCTGTGAATGACCTGAGAGACAAAGCAAGAAGGGTTTTCTATGCTATCAAAAGGAACATCAAGCTAGACATTCCAATTCAAATCTGGCTCAAAATATTAGACTCTGTCATAGAACCCATTTCCCTGTATGGTTGCAAGGTTTGGGGCCCACTTGCAAACCAAGATTTCTTAAAATGGTACAAACACCAAATTCAGACTCTGCATGCAGAATTGTGCAAATCCATTCTCTGCACAGCTCAATGAAATGATAAGGTAGCAGTCTCTATAAGACAAGGTGTTGTGTTAATTACAGCTTTATGAAATTATAACATAACAGTCCCTATAAGACAAGATGTTGTGTTAATTACAGCTCAATGAAATGATAAGGTAACAGTCCCTATAAGACAAGGTGTTGTGTTAATTACAGCTTAATGAAATTATATGGTAGCAGTCCCTATAAGACAAGGTGTTGTGTTAATTACATCTTAATGAAATGATAAGGTAACAGTCCCTATAAAACAAGGTATTGGTATGTTTTCATCTACATAATTCCATGGAGCTGTAATTAACACACATACCAAAAGGAGCTGCAAGCTATGTATTAACCTTGGCTACTCAGGAGCGAGGTTTGAACCCAGTTTGACCTTGTTCTCTTGGAACAAACATGCTAATTGGCTCACTGACGCTGATGAGATTAACTACTTAGGTATCGACATTTGGTATCAAATGACACATAATCTTTCGATACCATAAAAGTATTGCATTTCGATATCCAGCTCTACACAGGGGAGCAATAGAACGATAAAAAAATACAAATTACATTTTTGAAACAAAGGATTACTAGAGACCAGAGGAGTCAGGCACACACTGTGATGTCATCAAGTATACAGTCTGGAGCGCCACACTGTGATGTCATCAAGTATACAGTCTCGAGCGCCACACTGTGATGTCATCAAGTATACAGTCTGGAGCGCCACACTGTGATGTCATCAAGTATACAGTCTGGAGCGCCACACTGTGATGTCATCAAGTATACAGTCTCGAGCGCCACACTGTGATGTCATCAAGTATACAGTCTGGAGCGCCACACTGTGATGTCATCAAGTATACAGTCTGGAGCTGCTCCTGATGATGTCATCAGCCTCACTTTATACAGCATATATAATCATTAACTCTCTCTCTATATATATATATATTAGAGCTGGGCCGTTAACGGCGTTAACGTGCTGCGCCGTGCTGCGCCGAATAACACAATTCGGCGATGAGGACGTCTGAATCTGCGCAATGCAAGAAAGAAGAAGTCCGTTGCGAGCTTTGTTTACATTATTAACAGCGAGTTAGCATGTTAGCTCACGTTGATCGGGCGGCACTTGGAAACATCTACAAGAGGAGGAAATCCACTTTACACACTAAAGGAAGGATCGACTGGACTATCGTGAGTGTTTACAACAGAAATGGCTTGGGTTATTGGAAATATTGGACCGTTTGATGACAATGTAGCCCCTTTTGTGACTGTGATGCACGGAGTGAATCCACAGTCACTTGCTCCTCAATAGGAAACCAACCTAGATTTACCATGAAGGACTGGTTCTGGCCGAGCCGTTCGTTATACAAGAATCACAGAGACGTTTCAAAGGTGCTCACAGTTGCACGAGGGTTTCGGACAGAGATACGGGATGGTTTGAAAGCTCTGCGTTGCTAATAAACATTTTAAATAATTTTTATAAACTGCTCAAAACGGCATTATTTCCGCCGTTGGGTGATCACAGCGCATGCGCACCATCCCGTATCTCTGTCCAAAACCCTCGTGCAACTTTGAGTACCTTTGTAATTTCTCTGTGATACTTGTATAACGAACGGTTCGGCCAGAACCAGTCCTTCATGGTAAATCTAGGTTGGTTTACTATTGAGGAGCAAGTGACTGTGGATTCACTCGGTGCATCACAGTCACGAAAGGGGCTAATGACAATGTGGAACAATATGAAATGAAAATGGGGGACCCTGATGTAAACAAGACAAACGTCTTTCTCTGGTCTGCATCCCCTTAACTAGGGTGACCAAACGTCCTCTTTTGCCCGGACATGTCCTCTTTTGCCCGGACATGTCCTCTTTTCACGCCCTGTCCGGGGCGTCCGGGGGGGGTTTATAAATTCATGGAAATGTCCGGGATTTCATTGTTTTTCAGTTTCAGTTTCAGTTTCACGGCACTTTGCGAGCATCTGAAGGCTAGGGACTGCATTTTTCACGAACATATAAATGACCGAATTAAAGCACTATTCGTTGCCGTTCGAATGCCATCTGAATCGCCAAAATCCGTGCCTCGGTTCTCGAGTTACATGCCGATATGTCAGGCGTGCAACTTTTTACATGGCTCGCCAGATTACTCCCGGGGAAGCATGCAGCTGCAGAGCCGCAGAGCCAGCGGTGCTCTCAGGGCCGCGCACTGACGGCCGCGCTGTGTGGGCCGCTCGGCAGCGCCACCCACCCAATGGCTGAATTGCCAATGGCTGAATTGGAGTATTGCACTGTGCGGGCACAGCTGTGAGATCCGCGAGGGGATCAGACTCACACAATATCTTGAATGAATGCGTTTATTTATTTCGAACATAAATTGAAAATAAATAATAATAAAAAACAAGTAATAAACAGATTAAAAAACAAACAAGCAGGAGTATAGAATGAAGTGTAAACGTATGTATTCCTACCCCCTTGATTGATTGATTGATTGATGAAAACTTTATTAACAGATTGCAGAATGGGTACAATACAGTACGGCTCAATACACACAATTGTTAAGGGGATGCAGACCAGAGAAAGACTTTCGTCTGGTTTACATCAGGGTCCCCCATTTTCAATTCATCATAACATATGACATACATGACATACAGATAGACAGTATTCAGTATACCTTCACACTCTATTATCTTATGCAACTCATATTCACTCCACAAACTGAAATATACATACATTGTTGAATGAACAGCCTGTTTCTTGAAGTTAGACTCTCCTCTAAATTGTAACCCCCCTCTCTATAACAGCATTTTTGGATGTTACCCGGGAGTGAATTGTTTCGTGCTTTAAACATGATTTGTGCAGTCTTAAATTCAGCCAGGTCCCAGAGTTTCATGGCATGTGATTTAAAAAAGAGTGTGTTTGTGTGTTCCAGATATCCTACCTTATTGATAATCAAATCAAAATCAAATGTATTTGTAAGGCCCGACAACACACGTTAATGTCCCTTCAGGCCCATGTCCCTTCAGGCTATGGATTTGCGGTGTTTTCCAGATTATACAAAAAATATATATATTATTTTGGAATATTGCAACTATACTACACAAAAACGTTCAACTCATGTTCAGCCCTATGTTACTCATTAGCACTAAAAGTGATTTTTCTTTATTATGTACGAAACTTCAGAATGTTATCTTTCAAAAGAGACCAGGCTTATGCATAAAGTATAAAGATAAGCTTTGCAAAAAAAAGTATGCAGTCCTCAAGTTCAAGTAAAAAAAAATTGCCACTTTTCTGGGCGCATGTTATGTGGTTAAATTTGGGATATTGCAACCACTGCAGAACATTTTTTGTACACAAGTTCACGTTCAACTCAAGTTCAGACCTATATGCTACTCTATTTCATTAGCACTAAAAGTGATTTTCCTTTTTTGCATTAGTAACTTCAGAATGTTATCTTTCAAAAGAGACCAGGCTTATGCATGTGCTATAAGCATAATGTATAAAGATAAGCTTTGCAAAAAAAGTATGCAGTCCTCAAGTTCAAGTATAAAAAAAAATTGCCGCTTTTCTGGGTGCATGTTTCCAAGCATATGTTAAAACAATAAAGGCATCTTTGACTAAACTTTGAGTAGAGATTCAAGATTCAAGAGGTTTATTCATCACATACAGTACAGTACACAAGACATAGTGAAATGAAGGTGGCCATGCCCGCTTCGATTGTGCAAAGTATCATTAAGTATCTCGAGGCTGGGGCCAGCATGTCCTCTTTTTTGGAAATCAAAATATGGTCACCCTACCTTAACAATTGTATGTATTGAGCCGTACTGTATTGTACCCATTCTGCAATCTGTTAAATAACGTTTTCATTCATTCATTCATTCATGGAACTGTTACACTGAGCTTGCACTGAATTTGTTGAGAAACCTGCTTCTGCAGCAGTCTGTGTGTGAGCAACCAGTCAGCAGCATTGTGAATTTAGAGATTCACTAAAAGACACATTGGGAGACAGGTTTGTGTGTGGATTAAGAAATGAAGGTGCACAGAAGAAACTACTGACAGAGAGTGATTTGACACTGGAGAGAGCTGTCAATATCAGTGTAACAATGTTAATGGCATCAAAGGAAGGGCACAGAAAATTACGATAAATCTGGTTTTAAAAGAAACACTGGAAATTACAAAAAGAAGAGACATGTTCATGCTGTTGAACAAGGAGATAGAACAGCTAGTGACTCCTCAGATGAAGAGGAGGGGATAAATCTCCTCCTCTGGTCATTATTTGGGTAGAACACACCTATTTTGAATGCCTTCGGCAGACGTTTAATTTTTTTTTGCCATTTTAATCTAGATGAATCTAGATGAATTCCAGGATTGCAGGTAGATTAATCTAGATTAAAAAAATGAATCTATGCCCAGCTCTAATATATATATATATATATATATATATATATATATATATATATATATATATATATATATTAGGGCTGTCAGTTTATCGCGTTAATTAGATTAATTAATTACACAGCAAATTATCGCGTTATGAAAATTAACTCAAAATTAATTACAATTTTTTTTTTTTTTTTTTTATATTTTTTTTTTTTTTTTTATCTCATTCATTCCATAAGAACGTAGAATACACATTACAGACTTTTTTTTATATGGTCCATTTGCATGTTCTTGGTATCTGATTCTAGGGACATCTATGGATCTCAGGGAATGTATTCCCAGTGTCCGAAATACTGTGTCTGTTACTAGGCTTGAGTAAATTGTAATGAACCAAATGAGAATATCAATAAAAAACTTTTTTATCTTTGACTGTGAATAACACTATGCTCAAATTGACCAGACCTGAAAAATCTAAGCAAATTAATAGATGGAAGATGATTAAACAGAAGGTTTTGTAGATACAGTACTGAATTCTGCCATCCGGACACATGCAATTTGAAATATGATTATAGAATATAGAATATCAGGCATAAAATGGTTATGCGATTAAAATGCGATTAATTAGATTAATTAATTACAAATCCTGTAATTAATTAGATTAATTTTTTTAATCGCCTGACAGCACTAATATATATATATAGGACTGTCCCCGACTAAGGATTTGGATAGTCGACTTTGATTGGCCGAAATTAGCCGATAGTCGACTATGAAAAAAAGATATTTGAAAAAAATTAAAGTATAATTCACCTGGCAGCGAGGACTCTCAGGCTGCGGTTACACTAGGGCCATTTCATTTAGTTTCATTTTGCTTTTCAGAACGCTGCGTATTGGCAGGCAAGTAAGAGTTAAGTTAGACGTCGTTTTGTCTCGTCTACTATATACATGTAGTACAATGCCAAAGCAGTAGGTGGCGATGTAGTTCATACATGAAGGCCATTTTCAACCAATCAGAAAGGTTGAACGAGACACTCCACATCCTGCTCAAAATCTCAAAAGCCACCATCTTTATACCTCGCATGAGCCATTTAGCCACATAGCATTTATTTTTCAGCAAGAAATAAAGTGCAATAAACAAAAACAGATACATTCACTGTGTGTTCTGCCTCATTTGTTGATGATTTGTTGATGAAACAAAACTAACATCAACACAATTGACCACCAAGAGCGGAGTTTAGTCTCACAAAAATATCGCCGATTTTGTTAGCTTACGTGCTAACATGATTGGGATATGCCAGTCTAACAGTATAGCATTGTGGCTAGCAGCGAAGTAACGTTAATGCTAGCAGAATGAATGGATGTAAACGTTATTTAACAGATTGCAGAATGGGTACAATACAATACGGCTTAATACAAACAATTGTTAAGGGAATGCAGACTGTTGTAGCTTGTTATATTAATCAGCGTCCCCAGAGCGATAGTTCAACTTGACTAACAGGGTCTGAAAGTAACGTTAGCTAGGTAGCTAACGTTAGGTCACAAGCGACGCTATCCAGCCAGCACCTGTGAAAACGAATGCCAAACTGATGATATCAGACGTTGATATCAGGAGCTATCAGTAGCTAGATAACATTAGACAATGCCTCATGTATTAAACAAAAGTGAATAGATGACTGGGCCATTTTGTTTAAACAGTAACGTTAGCTAGGTAGCTAACGTTAGCTCACGAGCGATGCTAGCCAGCCAGCACCTGCCAAACTGATTATATCAGACATTGATATCAGGAGCTATCAGGAGCTATCAGTAGCTAAACATTAGACAACGCCTCATGTATTAAACAAAAGTGAATAGATGATTGGGCCATTTTGTCTAAAAACGATGCCTAATTGCCTCTATGAATGGAATGTAACACATTTCATTCACAAGTTCTGTGTGAATGTATCTGAGAACGTATTTAGCACACCTGACGACCGGCGTTATTGATATGCAAAGTAGCCCAGGTGGGTACTTATAGCGAGTTGGCGAGTGCAGCGCATTCCTGTGTGCACGCGCGTGCCGTGCACATCCGTGCGTGTGCGTGCACGCGCTTCTGCTCACAAAACGTTGGCTGCACTGCGTGCAACCCCGTCCCATGAGGAACGCATCACTGCGCATGGGCATTGGGCAGAACGGCTCCGTATCCGGCTCGCGCAAATTACATGGCACCATTTTCTGCAAGTTTCCAAAACGAAAACACCCTTTCAGCGTTCCCGCTAGGGAAACGCGTTTTCCTGCCAAAACTGCGTTTCTTTTTAACTTGGACATGCAAACGTAATCATTCAGCAACAAAGTGTTGCTGTTTTAGCCCAGTGTAACCATGGCCTCATTGGTGAAGCGTAACGCGTGGGAGGTCACGCTGCCTTCACCATTTCCTGCCTTTCGCTGAGCAGGCGCCCAGACCTGACCTGTAGGCGTCGCTGTCCACAACGCCAGATTACCACCCTCGACTTCCCTCCCGCTAACTCAGCCAAACGAGTTAGTACGACGACCGGCCAAAGTCGCAGGCAATGCTGACTCCGGGAGTCGAGACCGCAGCCTCTTGCATTGGTGACGAGCGCAATCTCCGCTACGCCATCCGACCGCCCCTATATATATATATATTATATATACAGTATATATTAAATCATTAACTATATATGTATAATCATTAACTCTCTCTATATATATACAGTATATATTAAATCATTAACTATATATATACAGTATATAATCATTAACGCTCTCTCTCTATATATACAGTATATATTAAATCATTAACTATATATATATTAGTGCTGTCAATCGATTAAAATATTGAATCTGATTAATCACATGATTGTACATAGTTAACTCACAATTAATGGCAAATTAATCGCATTATTTTTTTTTTATTATTATTATTTTTTTATCTACTTAAACAGATATTTTCAAGTTCCAAGTTTTAATACTCTTATCAACATGAGAGTCAACAAATGCTAGCTTTATGCAGCCATTTAACACAAAAGGATGACCCTCATGCATTGAAAATTTGCATCAAATTCAAAACAGAGTGATGCACAAAATAACTTAAAAGAAAATAATAATTTAAAACAATGAATAAAGTGTAGCGGAAAGAAAACGTTAGGAACTTGTTACATTCACCCACACAAGGGCTGAGTAATCACCCCCCCCCTCTCTCTCTCACACACACACTCCCAGCTCTCTTTCTCTCTTGCCCCTTCCTCATCTCTCTCACCCCCCCTCTCTCTCTCTATCTCTCTCTGTCTCACACACACACACACACGCACGCACGCACGCACACACACACACACACACACACACACACACACACACACACACACACACACACACACACACACACACACACACACACACACACACACACACACACACACACACATTTGAAAAATAAATGAAATGGGAAAAGAGGACCCCCCCCCCCAAAATGTTTTAAAATAAAACAACAGCCAGAAACTATACACTGTTTGAAAAGGAGATGGAAGAAGCAAAGCTTATCTGTTTCCATCCCCCATTGACACACACACACACACACATAAACACATACACACACACGCACGCACACACACACACACACACACACACACACACACACACACACACACACACACACACACACACACACACACACACACACACACACACACACACACACACACACACACACACACACACACACACACACACTTCAGAAACAAACATAGTATCAATGAGAGCATCAATAATACACCTGAGTGAAGTCTAGTAAAAAATTAAAAAAAATAAAAAAAAATAAAAAATTAAAGATTTCTTAAAAGTTATTTGTGAGTTAAAAAAAAGAGATTGGTTTTATCGGGTATCACAGTGGCTAAAAAGCTGATAGCATCACGATGGTTCCAACTGGAAAAAATGTGCCGAAAGGTCTGGATTATTACATATCTCGATGTGATTTATCAAGAAATATCTACAGCAAGAATTTTGGGTCTCAATGAATCCAAAATGACAATGTGGTTAGAAGTTGTGAAGAAAATAAAAGCTAGCTTATAATGGTAGTGTCTGGTTAGGAGTGTGGGATAATGGATGTATTATCCAATGGGGGGTCCGGGAGGGGGGGGGTACGAGCTAGAGCATATGTGTGTAGGGTATTAGATAGCAAGTATTGGGGGTATATCCTGTATAAGACATTTAACTATATGGTGATTTCATTGGATGTGCACTTTTAATAATGCTTGTATATCTTATCGTGTGTTGTCATGTTTGTTTATATGTTTGTTTAAAAAATAATACAAAAAAAAAATACAAAAAAAAATAGTGGCATTAATAGAATCGGCCGCATTAACTTTGACAGCCTAATATATATATATATATACAGTATATATATATAATCATTAACTCTCTCTCTATATATATACAGTATATATTAAATCATTAACTATATATATACAGTATATATATAATCATTACCTCTCTCTCTATATATATATACATATAATCATTAACTATATATATATTAAAATCTATATATATTAAATCATTAACTCTCTTTCTCTCTATATATATAGGTTCAGACAGTTATAATGCTTATACACTATATACACACACAGGTTATAATGCTTACACTACATATAATAACTAAGGCTGTCAAAGTTAACGCGATATTAACGCGTTAACTCCCGATTCTATTAATGCCACTATTTATTTTACCTCAAGATTAACTAAAAAAAAATTACTTTTTTTTTTTTTTTACTACATGTGTATTATTGATACATGTGTATTATTGATGCTCTCATTGATACTATGTTTGTTTCTGAAGTGTGTGTGTGTGTGTGTGTGTGTGTGTGTGTGTGTGTGTGTGTGTGTGTGTGTGTGTGTGTGTGTGTGTGTGTGTGTGTGTGTGTGTGTGTGTGTGTGTGTGTGTGTGATATAGAGAGAGAGGGGGGTGAGAGAGATGAGGAAGGGGCAAGAGAGAAAGAGAGCTGGGAGAGTGTGTGTGTGAGGGAGAGAGGGGGTGTGTGATTAATCAGCCCTTGTGTGTGTGAATGTAACAAGTTCCTAACGTTTTCTTTCCCCTATTATTTCATGCACACTTTATTCATTGTTTTAAATTATTATTTTCTTTTAAGTTATTTTGTGCATCACTCTGTTTTGAATTTGATGCAAATTTGCAATGCATGAGGGTCATCCTTTTGTGTTAAATGGCTGCATAAAGCAAGCATTTGTTGACTCGCATGTTGATAAGAGTATTAAAACTTCGAACTTGAAAAAGATCCGTTTAAGGTAAAAAAAAAAAAAGCGATTAATTTGTGATTAATCGCGAGTTAACTATGGACAATCATGCGATTAATCGAGTTAAATATTTTAATCGTTTGACAGCACTAATAATAACACTACATACCACACACACACAAACACACACACACACACACACACACACACACATAGGTTTAATGCTTAGAATAGACACTGTGCATACCGCACATTCACACACATGCTCAGACGTTGGTGTGTAATTAGTTTTATGACCTGTATAGGACCACAATGGCTGATTTGTCTGCATATAATGAAATGCATATAAATCTGTCGGTGATAAAGACTGTGATTTCCCCTCCATTGTCTCGCCCCCAGCAAACAGACCTCGTTCACCGGCAGCACATGGAATTATGATTGAATTATGATTATATACGTGAAGGTTTACACGGCTCTGGACGTGTGGAGTGAGTTACGGCGTCTCTCTGGTAGCAGGACTTGCAGCGGGGACTTAGGTATGTGATTTGTACCGGGAATCGAACCCCTAACCCCAGCCGCGCTGGTGTACCGTGCCTGCTGAGCGCTGAGCACTCTCCCTCTCTTGCTCTCTCCCCACTCTCCCTCTCCCCCCTCTCTCTCTCTCTCCATCTCCCTCTCCCCCTCTCTCTCACTCTCTCTCTCCATCTCCCCCTCTCTCTCTCCGTATCTCTCTCTCTTAGTTTAAAGTCCATAGTTTATAGCTATTTACAGTTAGCATAGCATAGTTTGTATAGATAGAATATACGTTTATGTTTAGTCTATGGTTTAGTTTATAGTTTATAGTTTATAGTTTTTATAGTTTATAGTTTATTTATCCCGGAAACGATCTTCTGATCTGGGTCTCCTCTCCATCCCTCGCACCAGGTTGCGGACATTCGGTGACAGAGCCTTCAGCGTGGCCTCCCCTACCCTCTGGAACTCTCTCCCCCCTGAAATCCGCAACGCCCCAACCCTGGACACCTTCAAAACTGCTCTGAAAACACACCTTTTCACCAAGGCTTTTCCCCATTAGTTAGTTTAGATTAGATTAGGTTCATTATCCCTTACCTGCCCTCATCCCCCCCCCCCCTTTTTCCCCTACTGCCCCCTTTCCCTAGCCCTCTTGATTGTGAAGCGACCTTGGGTTTCTTGAAAGGCGCTATAGAAATTTGATTTATTATTATTATTATTATTATTATTATTATTATTATTATTATTATTATTATTATTATTATTATTATTATTATTATTATTATTATTATTATTATTATTATTATTATTATACCTTATTTAGTTTATAGTTATAGTTTATATTTATAGTTATAGTTTATAGTTAATATGACCCTAGAGATACAGGGTTAAATGGAGCCAATGGTCTCTAGGGAAATACGTGATGTTTAATAAGCAAGATAGAGGGAGAGGGAGAGCAAGATAGAGGAGGGGATGGAGAGAGAGAGAGCAAGAGAGAGGGGGAGAGGGAGAGAGAGGGGCGAGAGAGGGAAGAGAGAGAGATAGGGATAGAGGGAGAGTGGGTATATAGAGGGGGGAGAGAGGATGGGGGGGAGAGAGCAAGAGAGAGAGAAGAGAGAGAGAGAAGAGAGAGAGAGAGGGAGAGTGGGGAGATAGAGGGCGGGAGGGTTTAAAAGGTGTGAGGGAGAGAGTGAGACATACAGAGAGAAGAGGAGAGAGAAAGAGGTAGGCTTGGGGAGAAAAACTAGGGGAGAGAGGGAGGGAGAGAGAAGAGAGAAGAGAGGACTGTTCTCACCTTGTCCTTCTACCTCTCCGTGCAACGAGGACTGCCTGCCAGCCGCGTCAACAGGCGCGCACACCTCTTATAAACTGGAAGACAAAGACAGAAGACGTCACATATACACCTCTTATAAACTGGAAGACAAAGACAGAAGACGTCACATATACACCTCTTATAAACTGGACGACAAAGACAGAAGACGTCACATATACACCTCTTATAAACTAGAAGACAGACAAGAGACGTCATACACCTCTTATAAACTAGAAGACAAAGACAGAAGACATCACATATACACCTCTTATAAACTGGAAGACAAAGACAGAAGACATCACATATACACCTCTTATAAACTAGAAGACAGAGACAGAAGACATCACATATACACCTCTTATAAACTGGAAGACAAAGACAGGAGACGTCACATATACACCTCTTATAAACTAGAAGACAGAGACAGAAGACGTCACATATACACCTCTTATAAACTAGAAGACAGAGACAGAAGACGTCACATATACACCTCTTATAAACTAGAAGACAGAGACAGAAGACATCACATATACACCTCTTATAAACTGGAAGACAAAGACAGGAGACGTCACATATACACCTCTTATAAACTGGAAGACAAAGACAGGAGACGTCACATATACACCTCTTATAAACTAGAAGAAAGACAGAAGACGTCACATATACTCTGTGATATGTGTATATTGTTATACAGTGTATAAACACATTACAGAGGGACTCTAGATGATACAGTGTAAAACACATTACAGAGGGACTCTAGATCAGTGTTTCTCAACTGGTGGGTCGCGACCCAAAAGTGGGTCGCGGGGTCATTTTGATTGGGTCGCGGATGTGTGTGTAAAACAAAACAAAAAAAAGTTTTTTTTAACGTTTTTTTTCTTTTTTTATATAATTTTCTTTTTTTGCTACCTATCTTTGTGGAAGTGGCTTAAGACAAAGCAGAGGAACAGATTGGACATTGAGCATGACCTCAGAGTTGCTTTGTCTACCATCACCCCAGACTTTGAGACTCTTGTCAGGAGCAAACAACATCCCCAGTTATCCCATTAGTTCCCTGGGATGTTAAGCTAAGAAGTCTGCTAAGAAGGATATTATTTATTATTATTATTATTATTTTATTTCATTGTGTTTTTAGCCCTAGTTGCACTTTTGTTGCAACCCCAGTTATCCCATTAGTTCCCCCAAACTTAGGTCTGTTATGTTAAGCTAAGAAATCTGCTAAGAAGCATATATTATTTATTATTATTTTATTTCATTGGGTTTTTAGCCCTAGTTGCACTTTTGTTGCACTTTGAGTTTATTTCATGTTTTTAACAATGCATGAAAGATTGTGTATTACTGCAAAAAAAAATTAAAATCATAGTGGTTAAGAAATTTGGGTCGCGACTTAATGACTAAGGAAAATGTTGGGTCCCGAGGCTAGACCAGTTGAGAACCACTGCTGATGATACAGTGTATAAACACATTACAGAGGGACTCTAGATGATGCAGTGTAAATACAAGTAAATACAACGGTTGAACTAAGGATTGATAGTATTAAACTGGAGAGTGTATTTGAGAGTACATTTCTGGGTGTGATAATAGACCACAAACTCAACTGGAAACCTCATATCAAATATGTCAGGACTAAATTGGCACAGAGTGTTGGTGTTTTATGCAAGATAAGACACATTCTAAACCAAAAAACACTGTATACACTGTACTGTACACTCTTCCTACCATATATGAGCTACTGTGCGGAGGTGTGGGGTAATACCTACAAAAGCACTCTACAGCCAATATGCACCATGCAAAAAAAAGAAATAAGAATAATCAACAATGTAGGATATTATGAACACACCAATAACTTATTTATAAAGCTACAAGCATTGAAATGTATGGACCTAGTGGATTACAAAACTGCCCTCATTGTATACAAAGCCAGATACAAGCTAATCCCAGGCAACATTCAAAAATGGTTCAGAGACAGGGAAGGTGAATATAATTTAAGAGGGAGAGGGAATCTCAAACAACCAATGGTACACACCACGCTGAAAAGCATGTGCATATCGGTGTGTGGAGTGAAGTTGTGGAATAATTTACTCGATTACATCAAACTGAGTAAACATGTGGCACAATTTAAAAAGCAGTTAAAAAAATACACATTAGAAAAATACAGAAATGAGTAGTGAGGATAAACAAAATTATGTTATATTGTGTATGTAGTGATGTACTATATTCACTGCTGTCAAGTGAATGATGTTTTTTATTGTAAACATTTAATATAAGTAAAAATAATATTCTATATTGTAATATACTAAATTATGTAAATTCTAGTAATATTAATGGAAGAACAAATACAAATGTAAGGGGGTAGGGATCAATAAGCTAAGCTTCCCTCTACTCCTTTTTTTGGACATGTCTGCCAACCAAACACATTGCTATTTTGTTTATAATTCCTGTTTTTTCTTTGTTCTTTTTTTTAAATGTTTTTTTTCTTTAAGGATTTTTTTAATTTGTTGTTATGATTGTTTGGTCTGACGGATCAAGACACTGTGAGTTGGTTGAAGAAATAAGAAGAATAACATGTCCAAGAAATAAACTTTTCATTCATTCATTCATTCATTCATTCATTCAGTGTATAAACACATTACAGAGGGACTCTAGATGATACAGTGTATAAACACATTACAGAGGGACTCTAGATGATACAGTGTATAAACACATTACAGAGGGACTCTAGATGATACAGTCACAGTGTATAAACACATTACAGACAGACTCTAGATTTTTTTTTATGCTGATTTTATGCCTGTCTATTTTGTGTCTACTCTACACCACTGCTGTGAAGCACTTGGGGCTGCAATTCTTGTATGAAAGGTGCTGCAAATAAAGTTTATTATTATTATTAAGTCTATTTTAAATTATTATTCAATGAGGAGCGTTAATTCGTTGGACGGGGGGGGGGGGGGGGGGGGGTGCTGATGACGTGTCTCAGAGTCCCATTTTGGAACTAACGGATATACGACGTCACTGTTCCGTTAGCCAAGCTGTCGTTTCTGCAAACGTTTGGTTACATTTGCAGCTAATGGGCGGAAACACCTGCGGTCTGTTTTATCTATTTTGTGACGGATCAAACCAGCCGCGCCTCACTTCACCTTCCCTGAACCTCTCTGTCATCCTCCCTGACTGTGGGAACTGTGGGACGTCATGTGACGCCAGGTCCTAGTGCCTGTCACACTCTGACTCGCTGGGTATTCCTACAAGGAGTTGATTCAGCAGTTTATAGATCATCCCTATAACCGGCAAGGTTGCTCGGTCGGTCGGTTGATTGGTCGCTCGGTCGCTCACTCACTCACTCCCTCACTCACTCCCTCACTCACTCACTCACTCACTCACTCACTCACTCACTCACTCACTCGCTCGCTCACTCGCTCACTCCCTCACTCACTCACTCACTCACTCACTCACTCACTACTTACTCACTTACTCACTCACTCACTCACTCACTCACTCACTCACTCACTCGCTCGCTCGCTCACTCACTCACTCACTCACTCACTCCCTCACTCACTCACTCACTCACTCACTCGCTCACTCCCTCACTCACTCACTCACTCACTCACTACTTACTCACTTACTCACTCACTCACTCACTCGCTCACTCACTCACTCACTCACTCACTCACTCACTCGCTCGCTCACTCGCTCACTCTCTCACTCACTCACTCACTCACTCACTCACTCACTCACTCACTCACTACTTACTCACTCACTCACTCACTCACTCACTCGCTCGCTCACTCACTCACTCACTCACTCACTCACTCGCTCACTCCCTCACTCACTCACTCACTCACTCACTCACTACTTACTCACTTACTCACTCACTCACTCACTCACTCGCTCGCTCACTCACTCACTCCCTCACTCACTCACTCACTCACTCACTCACTCACTCACTCACTCACTCACTCACTCACTCACTGACTCACTCGCTCGCTCACTCACTCACTCACTCACTCACTCACTCACTCACTCACTCACTCACTCACTCACTCACTCACTCACTCGCTCACGCACTCACTCACTCACTCACTCACTCACTCACCAGGCAGCAGTACTAACCACTGTGAACCCAGGACCTTCTGGCTGTGAGGCAGCAGTACTAACCACTGTGAACCCAGGATCTTCTGGCTGTGAGGCAGCAGTACTAACCACTGTGAACCCAGGACCTTCTGGCTGTGAGGCAGCAGTACTAACCACTGTGAACCCAGGACCTTCTGGCTGTGAGGCAGCAGTACTAACCACTGTGAACCCAGGACCTTCTGGCTGTGAGGAAGCAGTGCTAACCACTGTGAACCCAGGACCTTCTGGCTGTGAGGTAGCAGTACTAACCACTGTGAACCCAGGACCTTCTGGCTGTGAGGCAGCAGTGCTAACCACTGTGAACCCAGGACCTTCTGGCTGTGAGGCAGCAGTACTAACCACTGTGAACCCAGGACCTCCTGGCTGTGAGGCAGCAGTACTAACCACTGTGAACCCAGGACATTCTGGCTGTGAGGCAGCAGTGCTAACCACTGTGAACCCAGGACCTTCTGGCTGTGAGGCAGCAGTGCTAACCACTGTGAACCCAGGACCTTCTGGCTGTGAGGCAGCAGTGCTAACCACTGTGAACCCAGGACCTTCTGGCTGTGAGGCAGCAGTATTAACCACTGTGAACCCAGGACCTTCTGGCTGTGAGGCAGCAGTGCTAACCACTGTGAACCCAGGACCTTCTTGCTGTGAGGCAGCAGTGCTAACCACTGTGAACCCAGGACCTTCTTGCTGTGAGGCAGCAGTGCTAACCACTGTGAACCCAGGACCTTCTTGCTGTGAGGTAACAGTGCTAACCACTGTGAACCCAGGACCTTCTGGCTGTGAGGCAGCAGTGCTATCCACTGTGAACCCAGGACCTTCTTGCTGTGAGGTAACAGTGCTAACCACTGTGAACCCAGGACCTTCTTGCTGTGAGGTAACAGTGCTAACCACTGTGAACCCAGGACCTTCTGGCTGTGAGGTCACCATGCCTAACAAACTTTCTATATATTCCCTGGTATTCCGTCCGGCTCTGTATAATCGGCTGCCATACGTCAGCTTTCCCGGTAAGATCTCAATCCTCTTATGAATCTGGATGTTGTTTTCACCAAAGTTATTCGCTTTTCATTGTCCAGGATCGACATGTTTTTCGTCACGTGTGCAGTCGCCTAACATCCGGCTGTGACTTCCATCACGGAGGAGCTTAAATATTGTTACCGGTGCCGGTGGTCTCTGCCGGGCCTCAACTCGCGTTACCGTCCTGCTCTCGTCACCAAGAGGATATCTGGTTTGCTTTCTATGATCTACTCTACATGAATCTCAATGAAAAATTTAGATTTTACTTTTTCAAATCCTGCATTCTAGTGAATTTTCATAGTAACACTGCACTTCAGACAACCTACAACTGGTGATGGTGTCTAGGGGCTAGATCCACAAAGAATGGATTGCACGGAGCAAGTTGCACCCTTACTTACAATTCATTATGAATTGAAAATGGGGGACCCTGATGTAAACAAGACAAAAGTATTTTTCTGGTCTGCATCCCCTTAACAATTGTGTGTATTGAGCCGTACTGTATTGTACCCATTCTGCAATCTGTTAATACAATTTTCATTCAATCAATCACCGTGCAGATTGATTGATTGAATGAAAGTTTTATTAACAGTAAGGGTGCAACTTGCTCCGTGCAATCCATTCTTTGTGGATCTAGCCCTAGGTCTTTAAGTGTTAAACAGCTGAGAGCAGTCACTGCTGTTTTTTGTGGTCTTCTTTCATACACACATCTTACCAACGGTTTGGTGCAAACAGTAGCGACGCTAGCTCACCGGCTAACGACGTCACTGACGCGCCGGCCGTCATGGAAGGGGGAGGGCATCCGCGGGGGGGGGGGGGGGGGGGGCACTCTCTCATTGACGGAACACAGTGTGAGAAGAGCATTTATGCGGGTGAACACCAGAAAGGCAGCTGGCCCAGATGGGATAACAGGACATATACTTAAGTCCTGTGCTAACCAGCTAGCCCCAGTGTTCACCACCATATTTAATCTATCCCTGGCTGAGTCCATGGTCCCTGCCTGTTTCAAGGTGTCCACTATAATACCGGTACCAAAGAAATCCTCCCCAACAGGTCTTAATGACTACAGACCGGTGGCACTCACCTCTGTGGTCATGACATGTTTTGAGAGGCTGGTTAAGGATTACATTTGTGCCTCCCTCCCCAATGATATGGACCCTATGCAATTTGCATACAGGCCAAACAGGTCCACTGACGATACGGTCTCCCAAGTACTACACAGCACCCTCTCTCACCTAGACTGCCAGAAGGGGGGCTATGTGAGACTGTTGTTCATTGAATAGCTCAGCGTTCAACACCATAGTCCCCACCAGACTGGTGGACAAGCTGATCGAGCTGGGTCTGAGCTCCGCTCTGAGTGCCTGGATACTGGACTTTCTGAGTGAAAGGCCCCAGGCGGTCAGAGTGGGGGGTCAGACCTCCAACACCATCACCCTGAGTATCGGGTCCCCTCAGGGCTGTGTTCTGAGCCCCCTGCTATATTCACTATACACACATGACTGTGTGGCCAAGTTCAGCTCCAACTCCATAGTGAAGTTTGCGGACGACACAGTGGTGGTGGGGCTGAACTCTGACAACGACGAAAAGGCCTACTGGGAGGAGGTTGAGGTACTGGAACGCGGGTGTCAGGACAACAGCCTGCTCCTGAACATTGGTAAAACCAAGGAGCTGATCGTGGATTTTAGGAGAACACAGCAGGGGACACACACACCACTGAGGATAAACGGTGCTACCGTGGACAGGGTGAGCAGCTTCAAGTACCTGGGGGTCCACATCTCAGAGGACCTGACATGGACAACACACATAGTCGTAAAGAAGGCGAAGCAGCGCCTCTACCACCTGAGACAGTTAAGGAAGTTCAGAGTATCGGGGAAGATACTCCAGTCCTTCTACTCCGGAGCTGTAGAGAGCATCTTGACTGGAAACATCACTGCCTGGTATGGAAACAGCATGGCACAGGACAAGAAGGCCCTACAGAGAGTGGTGCGCTCAGCTGAGCGTACTACGGGTATTGTACTACCACCCCTGCAGGTCTTATCAAGAGGTGCAAATCCAGAGCCTGCAGAATAATGAAAGATCCTCACCACCCCAACAACAGCCTGTTCAAGCTGCTGCGGTCAGGCAAACGCCTGCGAACACCAGCAACTAGGACAGAGAGACTTCGGCTCAGCTTCTTCCCCCAGGCCATCAGAGTCTTGAACACTGAACTCTCCACACACAAGCACACATGAGCACACACACAACACACACACTGTATACGCTCACACACTAGCAGTCACTTTAGCATGAACTCACACACACATGCTGCACACGCTCACACTCAACGGTCACTTTACACAATGAAAAGGTCACTTTAAAAACAAGAACGGGAGTGGTTCTTGTATAGTAAACAGATGGATATAGCAAGCTAGCATAAGGACCCATAGTACAACTGTAGATTGTATAGTATAGCATTGTATAGTAGTGTACATAAGACCCAGTGCCTCATCCGTAGCTAACAGTGTATTGCACTATCGCAGGACCTTAGCATGTCTTACCATGCTTTTTGTAAACTTTATGTACATTATACCTGTTATGTCTTATTCTTATTACTTGTATTATTGCACAAATGTCTTATTCTCATCCTATTCTTATTACTTGTATTATTGCACAATCACTGCAGGCATGACCCCCCGCATTTCACTGTATGCTTGTATGCCGTGACAAATAAAACTCTTGACTTGACTTGACTTAACTACCAAGTGTGTATTAACATTCTCACAAACCAACAAAGAACATGATCTATATCAAATTTAAGACAGAACACTTTTTTACTCACTGAGCAGCACTCATTGTCACCAATGGAAATGGAAATGAGTGCTCACTGAGTAAAAAAAAAATTAAAACACACAAATTATACTTTGGGGGGAGCCATTATACTTTGGGGGCCCCTCAAAGTATTAACATGCAGCAGGAATCACTGAGATATACTCTACCGGAATCTGGCTGAAAAAGCTGGTCAGGAAGGCCAGTAACGTGGTGGAGCTAGACTCTCTGGCGGTATAATAAGGTATAATCATGTAAACATGTGTGACGTGCACTTGTGTTTACGTGTGTTTGCACGGTATGCACTGCATTTGTGTGCGTGTGTACAGGCTTGTGTGCATACGAGTATGTGTGTGTGTGTGTGTGTGTGTGTGTGTGTGTGTGTGTGTGTGTGTGTGTGTGTGTGTGTGTGTGTGTGTGTGTGTGTGTGTGTGTGTGTGTGTGTGTGTGTGTGTGTGTGTGTGTCATGGTTAAAATGGCTTTGTAGTTGCGCTCACCCCAATGTAATTTCCTCTAACCCCGTCCAGGGGTATGCAGATGATGTAATAAAAGCCTCCAGACAGGAGGATGTCATAAACACCATGCTCTCCAGAAATATGCAAAATGTGCTGTATTCTATGAGAGGCGGAGCCGGGGCAAACCGCTGGTACCGGGCAAAATCAGATATAATTCCCACATTTACAGTTGATAACAAGCCACTGAGTCTATGCACATCATGAAACATATACCTATCTGGGTCATAGATTTAATGTGGCAGGTGAATGGGAACAAGGAGTGAGTGAAATTATCTCTGATGATTACTCAACCAGATTAGATGTAATTGATTCATCGCCCCTGCCACTCATCATGAAACTTGAAGCAGTCAGACAGATAGCCCTGGTCAAAGTTCAGCACCTATTCTCAAATGCACATATTCCTCGCAAATTTCTTTGTGAGATGAACAATAAAACCGTACCAGCCTGGGTGCGTGAATATTAAAGGCAACAAACTTGTGTTCAGCCTTTCATTCAGCGTTTCTCTGATTGGCCACACGGCCACGTGACCGCGCTGCCGCGCGACGTGACCCGCGGCAGAGAGTTGCGCCGCCCGCGGCAGCGGCCGTCTTTCGTTGTAGAATTGTTTACATCACGGTGAACGCTATTGTATTCGCAAATATGAGAGCCAGCAATACGCATGAATGAATGAATGAAAACTTTATTTAACAGATTGCAGAATGGGTACAATACAGTACGGCTCAATACATACAATTGTTAAGGGGATGCAGACCTGAAAAAGACGTTTGTCTTGTTTCCATCAGGGTCCCCCTGCTCCAGTTAACCTAATTTATACCGTAATGAATCATTAAAAAAATATACCGTTAACTGGAATATGTTGTTTCTTTACACATATGTTGGGATTATGTAATTGGTTTGTCATGACAAAACAATAAAAATCGCTACTTTACATCAGGGTGAACGCTGTTAGTAACGCTGCCACCACCCACTTCAATGACAGAGCTCTCATATTTGCGAATGCATAAACTATATCTTAAATTATGGCTATGTGTCTAATATGGCTGTCGCGAAGTCATTGATAAGCGACAGCCATATTAGACACATAGCCATAATTTAAGATATAGTTTATGCATTCGCAAAATATGAGAGCTCTGTCATTGAAGGGCTTCTACAACGGAGCACGGCCGCTGCTGCTGGAGCTGGACCGAGTCAAGCCGGCGGCGGCGCACGGAAGCCGGGGACAAACCACCGCATCGCCCCGCTGGCGCTTCAGCAGCCTCCACGGATGTAGTGACGAGTGAATCTGGTAGTTGGTTTATGACGTTAAAAACGCGAAATAACGCATAACGTTACAGCGTACAGTTCCACACTGATGTACAGTGACACCCAGAGTTTCTAGTTACAGTAGTGACGCGTGAATCGAGATCGCCCTAACAGTGTTTATTATTAAGAGTCAGATAGTCCTAGTGTTTATAGTCCTAACAGTGTTTATTAGTAAGAGTCAGATAGTCCTAACAGTGTTTATTATTAAGAGTCAGATAGTCCTAACAGTGTTTATTATTAAGAGTCCTAACAGTGTTTATTATTAATTAACGTCATAAACCAACTACCAGATTTATTTTGCACCAGGGAACTTGAAGGTTCCTGCCGCTCGCGGCAAAAGGGGGCGGGCTAGCGGCGTGGGGTCGTGGCCAATCAGAGAAAAGCTGAACACAAGTTGGTTGCCTTTAATATTCACGCGGCCTGGGTGTTCCCAACTTTGAATGGACGTACATTGCCACGAGACTCATCTTCTCAACATGCTAAACAGTGACGACCAGCATGTCAGAGAGAAGGCCAGAGCCTCTCTGTTATTAGACCTGCAGAGACGCAAGGTCCCCCTGGCGTGTGGGTCGGATCCAAACTTCCTGGGTTACAAGAAGAAACCAAGTGGAAAGCTGGACAACCGCGCCCCCGGATTCGGGGTGTGGTCTGACTGGCCAGACCTGAATGACCTATGCGGCTGGTCCAACGTGGCCCTGGAGTGGGTGGGGCCGGACTCAGACGCTGTTAATGTTTCTGAAGAGATCATCTCTGACCCTACCATCTCCGTGAAGGCCACCATTGACATCTGTGGAACGTGGCATGAACTGCCACTTACCAATGCCCGTGGCCATCTCATGTCGGCACAACAACAACGCCAACGTCAACACTGGACTGAGCTTAAACTGCAAGGGAAGCTTGCCTGTCTCCCTGCCGCTGACCACTCTGTCTCGCACACAGTTTAAAAAAAATTTGCTATTGATGAGAGCATCATCATTTTCACTTTAAAAGCTAGGCTACAGGTTTTTACCATCGAAGCTCAACCTTTCCATCTGGCTCCCTGGCAGTCATAGCCCACACTGCATACACCATGGTCACGAACAGACAACAGAAACCATGTCTCACATACTCAATGGTTGTTGTGCATAAAAAGGGCTCTACATTTGTAGGCATGATAGGATCGTGGATCTGATTGCAGACAGTGTCAGCTCCACACTCAGATCACCTGCAACCAAATTCACAGCAATACTCAACAACATGGCACCGATTTTTCCCTTTGGAAATTACTCAATAATCAACTAGGCTGCAGTAAAAAACTTAAAACCAGATTCTCAAACATAAACATAAAGACGGACAACACGCTCATCACAGACAAGCTGGATGTAGCCAATTACTTAAACATCTTCTTCACAAACATAGCCACAACACTGGTAAACAAACTACCCTCCCACTCAGGGCATTATGGGGTAGAACACATAGTAGCATACTACAAAAACCTAGGGGTCCACAAAGACGACTTCAAACTTGAAATGGTAACAACCGATGAGGTACTCAAAAAATTGAGCGCCCTCCAACCTAACAAGGCCACTGGCCATGACAACATCCCCTCCAAATTCCTCAGAGACGCAGCAGCCGCCATCACCCCAGTCATCACACACATAATAAACCTCTCTATAAAACAGGGGCACGTCCCCAAGGACTTCAAAATTGCGAGAGTGACCCCTCTACACAAAAAGGGCAGCAAATTAGACCCAGGCAACTACCGCCCTGTTTCTATTCTTACCTCCATCTCGAAAGTCATGGAGAAAATAGTCTACGAACAGGTCGAAAAGTACCTGGCGGAAAAAAACCTAATCTACGAATTCCAATCTGGCTTCAGAACGTCCCACTCCACTGACACATGCCTCCTCTATTTGAACGACCACATCAAACAAGAGGTGGACGCTGGCAAATACTGCGGCATGGTCATGCTGGACCTACAAAAGGCCTTCGACACTGTCAATCACTCCATTCTAATGGACAAGCTAAAAGCAATTGGTTTTGATAGCCTATCAGTGAGCTGGATGCAATCCTACCTGGAGGGGAGAGAACAGATGGTAGAGGTAAACGGTACTCTATCCCCCCCCTCACAGTGAGCTGTGGTGTTCCACAAGGAAGCATACTAGGACCGCTACTCTTCCTAATTTATGCAAATGACATGTCGTCAGCCTGTGACTGCAACTTGTTCCTGTTTGCGGACGACTCAGCCCTGCTGGTCTCTGACAAGAACAAATTGCAGGTTGAAAAAACCCTCAGCACGGAACTAGGCAAAATCTGCATATGGCTCGCTGATAACAAACTATCATTACACATGGGCAAAACAGAGTCCATTCTCTTCGGTTCAAATAACAAACTCAGCAAGACCGACGGCTTCTCAGTTACAGTGGGTGACAATATTGTCACAAGGAAAGACGAAATTACCTACCTGGGTTCCATCCTAGAGGCAAATCTTTCCTGTGACAAAATGGCATCCAATGTAATAAAAAAAGTCAACCAACGAACTAGATTCTTGTACCGGATCTCCTCTCTGGTAAACAAGAATACCCTGAGGACTCTGGCAGGAGCACTCATTCAAGGGTACTATGACTATGCGTGCACCTCATGGTACCAAAGCACCTCAAAGGCGCTTAAAACAAAATTACAAACATCACAAAACAAACTGGTCAGACTACTACTTGACCTGAACCCCAGAACCCACCTCACCCTGCCCACTTTGCCAACCTAGGATGGCTTAGAGTAGACGACAGAGTACAGCAACTTGCAATGGGCCTGGTCTACAAGATACACTATACGACCGGGGTGCCCATGTACATGTCAAAATACTTCCCAAAGGTCAGTGAATACCACAACCACTACACCAGAGGAAGCTCAACAAATCATGTTAAACCCAGATTCGGCTCAAACAAGGGACTAAACACGTTTCGCAATTATGCCACAACAATGTGGAACGCCCTACCCAAAGCTGTAAAGGAATGTGAATCCCTGCCCACATTCAAAACCGCCCTTAAAGAGCACCTACGGGAGGCTGCAATTCGAAACTGGCCACCGTAAATGCCCAAAACCCCCACCACCTCCTAATAGACAGTCTCCTCCCCACCGCATGTATATATTCCCTCCCCGCCGTATGTATATTCCCCTCCCACCCACCCACCCCCTCCTAATGTACAGTCCCCTCCCCATCATATGTATATACTCTGTCAGGATCTAGGGGTAACAGTACTGTATATTTGAATACCGCCTATGTCACAAATGTATCAGTACTAAATACCTATATGTCCCTATGCCATAAATGTCATGTATGTTATGTATGTCATAAATGTCTATATGAATTGAAAATGGGGGACCCTGATGGAAACAAGACAAACGTCTTTCTCAGGTCTGCATCCCCTTAACAATTGTATGTATTGAGCCGTACTGTATTGTACCCATTCTGCAATCTGTTAAATAAAGTTTTC
>NC_140165.1:65675336-65702836 GCF_963971535.1 Notolepis coatsorum
AAACACGACAGGTTACACATCGATGGAGGAGGACTAGAGACACGACAGGTTACACATCGATGGAGGACTAGAGACACAACAGGTTACACATCGATGGAGGAGGACTAGAGATACGACAGGTTACACATCGATGGAGGAGGACTAGAGACACGACAGGTTACACATCGATGGAGGACTAGAGACACAACAGGTTACACATCGATGGAGGAGGACTAGAGATACGACAGGTTACACATCGATGGAGGAGGACTAGAGACACGACAGGTTACACATCGATGGAGGACTAGAGACACGACAGGTTACACATCGATGGAGGACTAGAGACACAACAGGTTACACATCGATGAAGGAGGACTATAGACACGGCAGGTTACACATCGATGGAGGACTAGAGACACGACAGGTTACACATCGATGGAGGAGGACTAGAGACACGGCAGGTTACACATCGATGGAGGACTAGAGACACGGCAGGTTACACATCGATGGAGGAGGACTAGAGACACGGCAGGTTACACATCGATGAAGGAGGACTAGAGACACGACAGGTTACACATCGATGGAGGACTAGAGACACGACAGGTTACACATCGATGATGGAGGACTAGAGACACGACAGGTTACACATCGATGGAGGACTAGAGACACGGCAGGTTACACATCGATGGAGGACTAGAGACACGACAGGTTACACATCGATGATGGAGGACTAGAGACACGACAGGTTATACATCGATGGAGGAGGACTAGAGACACGACAGGTTACACATCGATGGAGGACTAGAGACACAACAGGTTACACATCGATGGAGGAGGACTAGAAACACGACAGGTTACACATCGATGGAGGAGGACTAGAGACACGACAGGTTACACATCGATGGAGGACTAGAGACACAACAGGTTACACATCGATGGAGGAGGACTAGAGATACGACAGGTTACACATCGATGGAGGAGGACTAGAGACACGACAGGTTACACATCGATGGAGGACTAGAGACACAACAGGTTACACATCGATGGAGGAGGACTAGAGATACGACAGGTTACACATCGATGGAGGAGGACTAGAGACACGACAGGTTACACATCGATGGAGGACTAGAGACACGACAGGTTACACATCGATGGAGGACTAGAGACACAACAGGTTACACATCGATGAAGGAGGACTATAGACACGGCAGGTTACACATCGATGGAGGACTAGAGACACGACAGGTTACACATCGATGGAGGAGGACTAGAGACACGGCAGGTTACACATCGATGGAGGACTAGAGACACGGCAGGTTACACATCGATGGAGGAGGACTAGAGACACGGCAGGTTACACATCGATGAAGGAGGACTAGAGACACGACAGGTTACACATCGATGGAGGACTAGAGACACGACAGGTTACACATCGATGATGGAGGACTAGAGACACGACAGGTTACACATCGATGGAGGACTAGAGACACGGCAGGTTACACATCGATGGAGGACTAGAGACACGACAGGTTACACATCGATGATGGAGGACTAGAGACACGACAGGTTATACATCGATGGAGGAGGACTAGAGACACGACAGGTTACACATCAATGGAGGAGGACTAGAGACACGACAGGTTACACATCAATGGAGGAGGACTAGAGACACGACAGGTTACACATCGATGAAGGAGGACTAGAGACACGACAGGTTACACATCGATGGAGGAGGACTAGAGACACGACAGGTTACACATCGATGGAGGAGGACTAGAGACACGACAGGTTACACATCGATGGAGGAGGACTAGAGACACGACAGGTTACACATCGATGGAGGAGGACTAGAGACACGACAGGTTACACATCGATGGAGGAGGACTAGAGACACGACAGGTTACACATCGATGGAGGACTAGAGACACGACAGGTTACACATCGATGGAGGACTAGAGATACGACAGGTTACACATCGATGAAGGAGGACTAGAGACACGACAGGTTACACATCGATGGAGGACTAGAGATACGACAGGTTACACATCGATGAAGGAGGACTAGAGACACGACAGGTTACACATCGATGGAGGACTAGAGACACGACAGGTTACACATCGATGGAGGACTAGAGATACGACAGGTTACACATCGATGAAGGAGGACTAGAGACACGACAGGTTACACATCGATGGAGGACTAGAGACACGGCAGGTTACACATCGATGGAGGAGGACTAGAGACACGACAGGTTACACATCGATGGAGGAGGACTAGAGATACGACAGGTTACACATCGATGGAGGAGGACTAGAGACACGACAGGTTACACATCGATGGAGGAGGACTAGAGACACGACAGGTTACACATCGATGAAGGACTAGGGACACGACAGGTTACACATCGATGGAGGAGGACTATAGACACGACAGGCAGGGCCGCCTCAGGGGGTGTGCGAGCAGTGCGGTCGCACAGGGCCTCGCGGGAAGGGGGGCCTCGCACAAAAAAAAAGAAAAAGAAAATATTCTTTATTTATTATTTTTTTTATTATTATTATTATTATTATTATTATTATTATTATTATTATTATTATTATTATTATTATTATTATTATTATTATTATTATTATTATTATTATTATTTTTTGCGAGGCCCCCCTTCCCACGAGGCCCTTTTTCATCACAGACCTAAAATCTAGTTTTGCTTATATGCTTATATATTTCACATTAGACACGTTTGTAGAATGTTCCTGGCTCTGCGGCTCTGCAGACATACTCACTATTGGAGCTCTGGGGCTCTGCACATACTATTGGTTTCAACTAAGGGAGGGGTTACATCATGTGTACGCCGGTGTGTGTCAGCTGCGTTTGACTATTTCGCGCGTGCAGCTTTGGAGGTTATGCTTAGTTATGCCAGCCAAAACGAAGAGGGCGGTCATTCGGCAGATGGACTTGTAACGCTCCAAGATCAACTCATGCCTGGGAGAGAGAATGTCCCAGGCAGAGAGCCACCAGCGGCCACCTGCAGACAATGCACTCAGCCCTGAACATGTTGGTTCAAATCAATAATGTCCTAATGTGGCAATTAGCGTCATTATTACAAATGTTGTCTGTTTAGGTTTGTTCTGTCTTAGTATTCTTATTCTGTGTTTTGGTATTTAGCCTGTGTGTGTTCTTTGATGGTTGTATTGTATTTTGTATTGTATCAGTTCTAGTGTGTCTTCCCCCAGCTGTTGATCGTTGGTAATCATTGTTAATTAGGTTGAGTATATTAGGTTGTCCTGTTCCCACTTCCTGTTGTGGCGTCATACCTCCGTGTTACCCGTTCGTTTGTACCTTGCTGTCGTCTGCCTTGCCCTGCTGTTGTACTTAGAGTCAGTAAGTGATATTGTATACTGTTTTTGTCATCTTTGTTTTCGTATCACAGTCCGTGTTTGTAGTTAGCGCCAGCGCCGCTGTGCCTTTTGTTTTGTATTGTTTATATTCCTGCCTTGCTCCTGCCTTGAGTTCTATATTAAAGAACACTGTTGAGAAGAGCAACCACCGTCTCCTTTATACTGTCTAACCGCATATTGGGTCCTTCTTCATGCCGAATCGTAACATTATGACGCCACCATCACAAGACCCAGCGGGAAAGATAGTGGGAACGATGAAGGTTCTCTCCAAATTAATGGAGGGAGATCTGTCGAAATATTCCCCAGCTAAATGAGTATTTCTGTTTCAGACAATCCAGTCCGCAGCAGACCAGTATCCGGACCAGGAGGCAGAGATGAGGGTGATGGCCGACCAGGCTGCAGTCCTCATGGCGAGGTATCGCGTTCAACCCTCTGATCTGCCTCCTGTTCGTGTTTCTGCAGCTAGTCGGGTCCAACCGACTAGCATTCAACTCAAAGTTAGCCTGGGTCCTCAGGCTGGCCGGGCTTCTAAAGCTAGCCTAACCCCTACAGCTAGCTCAGGGCCCACGATCGGCCTAGCCCCCGCGGCTCGCAGGCCTCCGAGTTCTGGCAAGGCTCGGAGGGCGGGCGGGGCTAGTGCCGCTGGCAGAGCCTCCACGGCTGATCCGGTCGTCGGTGCCGTCCTGGTTCCGATCGGCGTGGTCCTGGATGTCACCGCTCCTCCGGCTTCCACGTCCTGTCCAGCCTCTACGCCTGGTACGGCTACAACACTGGGTCCAGGCTCCTCATCCCCGGAGCCTACGCCACGCCTCGCCGCCGAGACCGGTCCGGTCTCCACGCCCTGCCCGGCCTCTACGCCTGGTACGGCTACTACACTGGGTCCAGGCTCCTCATCCCCGGAGCCTACGCCACGCCTCGCCGCCGAGATCGGTCCGGTCTCCACGCCCTGCCCGGCCTCTACACCTGGTCCGGCTGCTGTGCCGGCTCCCGGCTCCCCGTCTGGTCCAGCTCTGCATCGTGGTCGGCGTCCTGGTCCTCGCCGTGGTCTTCGCCGTGGTCTTCAACGTGGTCTTCGACGTGGGCTGCGCTGGATCCTGCTCTGGGGGTCGTCGCCGCCGCACCGCCGCTCCAGTTCTCCAGATCCGGTCCCTAGTCCGGCGGCTGGAGGGTCTCCCGTCCGGGATCCTGCTCCGGGGTCCTTACCCTCAGTTCCGGGCTCCAGGCTCCCGGATCCTGTTTCTCTCTCCACCCCCACTCTCCGGGCCCCTGTTTCTCTCCCCGCCTCCCCTCTCCGGGCCCCTGTTTCTCTCTCCACCCCCCCTCTCCGGGCCCCTGTTTCTCTCCCCGCCTCCCCTCTCCGAGCTTCTGTTCCCTTCCCCACCCCTCCTCTCCGGGCCTCTGTTCCCGTCCCCGCCCCCCCTCTCCGGGCGTCTGCGCCCGTTTTCCTCCCCCCTGGCTGCTATGCCCCTCCTGGGTTCTTTCCTCAGACTCCCGGCCCCAGTTCTCCGGGTCCTCGCCCTGTTTTTTTCCCGGGGTCCCGGCCTCCTGCGTCGCTCGTGTCCGGACGATGTTTTCGGGGGTCTGGTAGCCCCCCACTGTAACGCTCCAAGATCAACTCATGCCTGGGAGAGAGAATGTCCCAGGCAGAGAGCCACCAGCGGCCACCTGCAGACAATGCACTCAGCCCTGAACATGTTGGTTCAAATCAATAATGTCCTAATGTGGCAATTAGCGTCATTATTACAAATGTTGTCTGTTTAGGTTTGTTCTGTCTTAGTATTCTTATTCTGTGTTTTGGTATTTAGCCTGTGTGTGTTCTTTGATGGTTGTATTGTATTTTGTATTGTATCAGTTCTAGTGTGTCTTCCCCCAGCTGTTGATCGTTGGTAATCATTGTTAATTAGGTTGAGTATATTAGGTTGTCCTGTTCCCACTTCCTGTTGTGGCGTCATACCTCCGTGTTACCCGTTCGTTTGTACCTTGCTGTCGTCTGCCTTGCCCTGCTGTTGTACTTAGAGTCAGTAAGTGATATTGTATACTGTTTTTGTCATCTTTGTTTTCGTATCACAGTCCGTGTTTGTAGTTAGCGCCAGCGCCGCTGTGCCTTTTGTTGAGAACACTGTTGAGAAGAGCAACCACCGTCTCCTTTATACTGTCTAACCGCATATTGGGTCCTTCTTCATGCCGAATCGTAACAGGACTGAAGATGAAAGTTGTTGCATGTTAGACAGTTCAGTCAGGCTAGCCATCCCGGCTAAAGGCAGGGACAGCTAGTTAGCTTTAGCTACGTTATAATATTGAGTGCTAACGTCGGGATAGCCATGATGATGTCGGCTAGTAGCTAGCTTAGCTAAAGGCTAACTAGCGTTAGCTAACCTAGAGAGAGCGCGTGCAGCATTGTTATGCCAAGATGAAGAGGACGGTCGTTCGGCAGATGACGCGGTTGTCTCCATCCTCTTGGACGTTTGGTGAGTTTTTAATGCACTCTATTCTATTCCCGCCGTGGATATCTTTCTCTCTCTCTCTCAGGAGCCAAACAGGCCGGCTAGCTGTTGTAGTAGCTAACGGTGTGTGGCCTGGTGTCAGCACCTGGTGCGAGGGAGGTGAGCTTGGTGTTTCATTATGAGAATATCTCCATGCTCAAGTCGGCTATAGTCCGCGAGGGACTTGTTGCCGGCACTGCTATGGTAAACACCACTCTGTAGTGGGACGTGTATTGCCTTCTTTTTCCCTTCTCTCTTCGTATGAGAAGAGGAAAACACAGCGGCTGTCTGAAGTGTTGGCCTGTATTGCTTTTCTCACGTTGTACAGTTTTTCAGTGGTAGCCGCATAGCTTGCTTCTGCGTTAGCTAGTGGTTAGCGATAGCCGGGTTGAGCTAACTGTTAGCCAGTTAGCTGTTTAGCTACGACGTTAGCTGCTCGTTTTCGCTCGGCTGGGAACGTTAGCTTGATGCTATCAGTTAGCCTAGAGTTAGCTGTTAGCTTGTGCTACGACCATTGACATTAGCCGTGAGAATAGCAGGCCCTGGCACTCTGACTACGACATCATCTTTGACAGAAGATGTAGTCGGGCCTGCACCATGACAAGGCTCCGGCCATAGCTTCTTTTTGTCCCGCCAGCGAGAGGCCTTTCGTCAACGTGGAGACCTGTGTTGCGGCCTTTCGCCCTGCGTTCCTTGGTGCAGGTAAGATGTCCATTGGACATTACCCCACTCTTCCTTCCTTCCCCTCCCGAATGTTTTGTTAATAACAATGTTTTTTTCCAGGCAAAACATATGTTACTTCACAACATTTGGAGATACGACATGTGCTGTGTGTGAATTGTCTTGGTCGTTTGTGTAGCTTGGGTAGCGTTGGCCAAAGCTGTGTGTGGCCTGGTGTCAGTACCTGGCTACTCTATTTGCAGTTAGCCTATTTAGCTGATGTCGGCCATTGGCTCCTTGCTACTTTGTTTTCTCTGGTATAGACCCTCTTCTCTTTGGATTTAAGTGTTGATCTTTGTCCTTTTGGATCTATGTATATTCATGTTGCCTTTGTGAAGTTATCTTTTCCTTCTGTTTTGTTCTTCCATTAAAAGTTGAATATCCTTTAGGGGCTCATCTTTGCTTATCTCTCTCATACATGCTCTCTCTCTAACACACACACACAGACATGCTCTCTCTCTCTAACACACAAACACACATGCTCTCTCTCTCTCTAAAACACACAGACATGCTCTATATCTCTCTCTAACACACAAAATGACATGCTCTCTCTATATATGTCTCTCTCTTTCTAACACACATATACATGCTCTCTCTCTAACACACACACACAAACAGACATGCTCTCTCTCTATCTCTCTCTTTCTAACACACACAACTGTGCAGCGATAACGTTAGGTTATGACTATAACCAAGTTCTGTTAATTAGGGGTGACGCTTGGCATCACTCTGCACTATCTCGCGTACGTGCATGCGCACTGAATAAATTCCACAAATGTACCTTTAACACCAGTATTAGTCTGACCACACCCCTCATCAGCTTACCTTCATAAGCAGGTGTGTGGTCACCTGCTCTCCTCCTTCCCAAGCTTTCACCACAAGGTGAGGTCAAGGGCTGCAGCGGCCGTCGGATGCCAAGCGTCACCCCTAATTAACAGAACTTGGTTATAGTCATAACCTAACGTTCTGTCTCATTAGGGGCTCTGCTTGGCATCACTCTGCACAAAGGGAGGCCAAGCGGAGCCACTGGCCGACAAATACACCCCGCTGAAGGCCCCCCACAACCAACAGAACAGGGAGGGCCGAGCCCCCCCGACCCCCCCTAATGGAGGGCACCCTCCCTATTAGAGGTTTACCGAGAGGGCGACGGACCCGACCGCGCGAAGAGGCACTCAAGCAACTCAACGCACAGGGTGAGCAGACCGTGGCTTGACCCCACGACTACACCCACGCACAACCCGCATGCCACCCGGGAACGAACGTAGGGAAACAACCTCGTTACTGCCCCCAGAATCACGGGATCAAGGGCAAACCCAACCCCGTGGCAAGGCCGTAGCAGCGGAGCGCGAAAGAAGACCCAGACCCACCAAAAGGACTGGACTCCCTGGAATGGGGGCCCGGAGAAGTCCATGATGCCAGCATCAAGACCCCACCAGGTGGGCACTTAGTGACCCCGCCCCCCACATCGCCAGCGTATTCGGACAAAGGCCCCTCAGCCGAGCGGGCCCTGTCCTCCCCAACAGTACACCGCCTGGCACACTGGCCCTGCAACAGGCAGACAGCATGGCCGTAACACACAAGAGTTAACCAACGGAAGCAGGCAGTGCACCGGGAAAAAAGACCAGGCTGTCAACCCTAGCCTGGAGACTGCGGACGAGACAGGCGCCAGAAAGGACAGCTGAACACAGCCGCCCCGGCGGAAGGGGCGTATGCTGGCGTTGTCGCATAACCAAGCCTCCACAGAGAAGGCTGACACGATCGGCAGACGTCATGAACGTGCAGGGGCACCCTCAACCGGTGAACCCGGGAGTTGACACTGCAGCAACACACCAGAGAACCAACCACCCAGGCATTACCCTATGCAATGGTTGGTCCCATAACCCCTCAGGAAAGAAACCCCAAAACACACCTGCGGCACTGCCGCAGCCCGCGTTCCGGTTTCCAACAGGGTTATCCCGGGCCTACAGGTCAACGAAACATTACCCCGGACCGGGCCCGGTGATACGGGGAGCACAGGGTCCCCCGAGGAGGCTAAAACCACCCCAACAGGCCCCTCTTCGCCAAGCGCAAGAGAAGAGCGTAAAAAATGGAAGACCAGCCCCAGCACCCCGCACTCGGTATTCCCAGGAGGTCACCCAACCAAGTACCAACCAAGACCAACCTGCACAGCGGCCGAGATCCGACGAGATCGGGCGCGTATAGGTTGGCACGGCCGTAAGCCATTACGACAGTGCAGAATACAACGTACCCAACAAGGGTTCCATAACGCTCAACCCTGTGACACCCAGACCGACCTAGCATTTTTTCCCCCTGAAAAAAACCCAAGTCCCTCAGGGTACCAGAACAGCAGATCTGCATCCCCGGCGGACAACGGGTGTAACTGATCTGGACCAGCGCGACCAGAACCAGTCCCGTGCCCTAACCACGCCGACCTGCCAACCCCAGGAGAAGGGGCAGATATGCGTGTTGATCCTAAAACATAAAAAGAAGGCGCCACCCAGACGTTTCGGTACGAACCGCGCCCGGCGGCCCACCCCCAGGGCGTGAGACCCTTTCCCATATGTTCAGACCCATTCCGCTATCATCCCCTGACATGAACGGGAACCCATCGACAACCACACAGGGTGTCGGAAGAGGAAAAACCCCCATCCCAATTGCTTCATAAAAACGCTGTTTTAACCCCAAGCAATCAAGGCGCGCCAGTCAGCTAATGTCCAACAGAACATCCTGAGCTAGCACTATGTGTGCGTTTTGACATACCCACATCAACAATAGGCTGTTTAGACCACCTTATTGAATCCCCAAGACGCCCAGGGGAACGACAAGAGGGGCGAGATGCAATCAACTCCATGAATGAATGAATGAAAAACTTTACCCAACAGATTGCAGAAAGGGTACAACCCAGTACGGCAATACACACAATTGGTTAAGGGGAGACAGACCTGAGAAAGACGTTAGTCTTGTTTCCATCAGGGACCCTCATTTCCAATCCATATAGACACATCCAACTCTTTATAATAATAAAGAAAAAGCATCACCCGTATGACCCAACTGCACAGCTGGGAGTAAAAAACCTGTTTTCACATGATTTTAATCCAGTCACTCTTTTTAATCAGAGTGAAAGACCAGACCCTCCCAGAAACACCTTCCCACATGAGTTCATAGTCATGAAAAAGATATGCCAACTGTGAGTCACGTGACCAACCGACTCAAGTTTACACATAAATCGGGCGCAGCAGAACTGTGAGCCCTACGCCCTAACTCGACACCTTTAAGACACCTCAACTCATGGAAGGCGTCGCCATAGCAACACCGCTACAACGGGCGGGGAAACCTGCCGGCTCCTGTCTTGTAATAGGAGTCGGTAGAATAACCCCCCCCCCCCCCCCCCCGCCAAGACGTCCCACCGGCTTGGCCCTGACTGGCTCAGCAGAAGAGATCAAAAATCCCCTAAACCAATCAAGTGGGAAAAGGAGGGGTTTATTCGACACCCCCTCACAAAAAACACCCTTCATACCCTACACACAGAAAAACAACCGTAGCCATCTTGAAAACCTCCGGTAGAACGCAATGCATAGCATAAGCTAATACAATGCCCGCTACCCACAAAAATGTGAACAGGATTTTACAACAAAACACAAGTCGCCTGTGTGTGAATCCTACACCTGTTGACTATGTCGCACATAGTAAAAAACGCTGACCGAGAGTAAACGGCTAGGCCGTGGAATGTGTGTGTACGAGTATTACTGCAACTAAACAACACAGCATTGTGAGACACATACTTAGTTCAAGCAATGGAATAACACCAGTTTCTACCTGCATGTGGAGCATCAAGCTAATAGAACCTATTACTGAGTGTACATTGCAGACCTTGCTTAACCTCGTAACACAACACGACTCATCTCACAACGTAAAAGGGCAGATTCATATATACACAACCCCACCATATGAATTGTTGAAGAAACACACAGTTTGTTCGGCCAAAACACAGTCCCCCTTATATCGGGGAACTTTTTTATTAAATTATAAAGTGTTCTAAGGCACAAAATCATAGAGGGGCCGGGGAGGGTGTAGAGGAGAGGGGACACAGAGGGGAAAAGTCACTCAACGTCGTCTGCCACCTCGCACCGCTCGAGTCTTGCCACCCCGAGGAGCCCCGGAGGGACGGTAGGTTACTGTCTGCTGGACACGACGTTCCCTACCGTCTCCTCCGGCAGGGCCAGCAGCGGCGGCGGAGGCAGTGGTAGCGGCGACGGAGACAGCTCGACGTCGCGGAAGCCTTCTGACTCCACCGGCAAGGACGGGAGGCGGAAAATGGGGTTGGAGAATGGACCTCTCCTCTGCCATCTCTCTGCATGTTGAGGTCATCAACCGCAGGGCCTTCCCGAACAGGCCAGCGTCGGAGAGGGCGGCCGTCAGAAGAGGAGCTCTCTTCTTCTCTGGCACACGGGCCTGCTCCAGCCAAAGATGACGCTGGCCCAGGGTGGCCAGGGCGCGCACTTTCCCCATGGCTATGGCCAGCACCTGGGAAAGGTGCAGGACAGCTCCCGCAGCCTGGGTGATCTGATCGCATTTCACCTCGTTCAGATCCGTGCCGCCCGTCATTATCCCCGATACAAATCTAGCCAGGTGGGCGATGTTAGACACCGCAGCCAGCGATTGTGTACCAGCGATGAATGACTGGTCACCCCAATAAGCCAATCGCCTAGCCGATTTCCCCTGGAGGACCGGCTTGCATAGGGGTTCCCACACCATATCCGGACAGAGGAGCGCGGCCATCAGACTGTCAAGCCGAGGCACGCCCTCCCCCATACCTTTGACTAACCCCGACACCCGCGTAACTGGTACGTAGGCGGGAGTTAGTCCCATGATGTTGGACACCGCCTGACCCCGTGGAACATAGGCCCCCATCGATGGGAAAAATGGGTAAACAACGTCCACCCCTCTCACTGGGGGACGCTGCCAGGGATGACCTATGAGGTCATCAGGGACAGGTGCAGGCAATGGCAGCGGCAGCGGCACGCCGTTTGCGGCGGCGGCTACCGCCATGAGCTCGGGAAACAAAGCCCGCAGTTCCCCCTGCGGACCTTCCTCCACCGACCCCGCATCCCTCACATGCAGCAGGCTGCGACTGGTCAAGGAGCCACAGTCTGATGTGGCCGACAGTAGGGCATCCTGCTGATGAGGCCAAGGTGGTCCCTCGACATCCTCGAACAGGGAGCCCCATGGAGCCATTTCCCCCCCCTCCGGGGTCTCCTGAGGAGGGATACTCTCCTCCACGGGGCCATCATACAAAAACCTGTCCGCCTCTTCCATGAAGTCCTCAGTTTCCATTGGAAATCCAGAGCCGGACGCATCTTCGCTGGTCTCCAGCAGTTCCCCAAACCCAGGCCGTTCGCGCCTGCACGCTACCATCTTGCGACGTGAACGGGCAGACGCGAAAAGTTTGCGTCGCAAATCCTCTGGCTCCAAGACAACCCCCCGTTCACCAACGGGCGATTCCCCGGAACCAGAGTCGAGATCAGGCCATCGCCGGAGCGACGGCACCGACTCCTCGGCTGAGGCAAACTATCCATCGGCTGCCTCCTGGGCTGGGTCGGCAACCACGAAAGTGGCAACAGCCCAGCACCAAGGCGCACGACGGAGGCAGGAATGGAGACCCGCTGGTGAAGAGTAGGTCTAGCGGGTCTACTCTCCGCGGAATACATTATGACCCAACTTTTTCTTTTACAACAGATGTGAGAGAAGAAAAAATTAAGCACAATGTAAACTCGTCACAACTCTTTTCAACTAACAACACGTCAAGTGGGGTACTACCAGGCACTTCCTTGTGGTGAAAGCGAGAAGGAGGAGAGCAGGTGACCACACACCTGCTTATGAAGGTAAGCTGATGAGGGGTGTGGTCAGACTAATACTGGTATTAAAGGTACATTTGTGGAATTTATTCAGTGCGCGTGCACGTACGCGAGATAGTGCAGAGTGATGCCAAGCAGAGCCCCTAATGAGACAGAACACTGTATATTGACTGTAGAACGGGAGCTCTCTCTCGCTCTCTCTCTTGCTATATGTTGACTGTATCATGCCCAGCCTCGGGCAGCGCTATTATTTAAGAATATGTTGACTGTATGAAATGAAAACATTTTTTTTTTTTTTTTTTTTACCTTTTAGGGGGGAGGGGGGGCCTCGCGTTTAAATCTAGCACAGGGCCTCGCATTTCTCCCAGGCGGCCCTGATGACAGGTTACACATCGATGGAGGAGGACTAGAGACACGACAGGTTACACATCGATGGCGGAGGACTTGACAACATTTCGTATTTTAAACCAATGTCACAATCTGTAATCAGTCTTCCAAGATGGCGCCGTCTATGGCAGCTGTGCACTGTTTTGTTTGTTTTGTTTAGTTTCAGTGTCCTGTGTAAGAAACTTTATTTTGCACTGACATGTCCTTAGCCATTGCACTTTATTGTCTTGTCGTTGTAGGGCTGTCTTAAATACTTCGAAGCTTCGTTCGATGGGCATGGGATTCGAATATGAAACTAAAATTACAAAAAATAATAATAATAATAATAATATATATGATTTTTTGTTGTTGTTGTTTTTTTTTGCAAAATAAACTCTGCCTCTCTTCGTTAACACTTTAAGTGCCGAAAACGTGTTTAGGCGTCCTTCCCCGCCATGCTCAAGTTGCAGAGGACGCCGTAACTCGTCTTTAATATCAATATTTCAAAAATCTGTGATCGGAATCATATTTTCCATCCGCAGCCTTCACACACAGTTCTGAGCTCCTCTCAATCCTCTAGCGGTTCAAGAGCGCCATCTGGTGGCCGATCGGCAGAAGCGCCAAACAGGAAGTTATGTGGATGAAGTGCTGATCACCCATATTACTTCCGGGCACTCGCTATAGGTCCCGGGACTCCATCTTGATACACTGGACATCGATCGGTTGCAAATAACTCGATAAACAACATGATTTGGACGTATATAGTATTATACAACCTGGAAATGGACCGGGTATTTCGACATCCCATAATGGAAAACTGTCTACCCCACGCTGATCGCCCAACGGCCCGCGGAGACTGGGGTGAGTTTTAGCGTGTAATATTACCGTGTTCGACACTAACTGCTATGATGAACATTTGACCCACATTAGATGAATGGTATAACGCTGCCCACGGAATTATAAACGCCCCCTCGCCCATCCGGTCAACATCAGATGACGTGTAGTAACTTCCAGAAGTGTATTTGATCATCAATATAATGCATTTGGGGCTATAAATCACGTTCTGGAGAAAGCTGCAGAAAGAGATGAAAACATACTTATACTTTAGATCATATTTTAGTATGAATATGTGAATGAAAAAGTTTAACGTTCATACACCCTGAACAATACATATAGGACATTGAATGGGCCCTAATAATGGCAATTTAGCAATAGAATTTAAAAAGTTATAGCCCTGCAAAGAAGGGGAACTTCTCCATAGACAAATAGAGCTGGCAAGGGATGGTATATCATGAATTTAGCCTTAGGCAATCAAAGTGTTAACTACTGTACAACAAGCAATGCTGTTTGTTATTTAAGATGAGGTCGGACTCGGCACTGACAGATTTGTGTTCATTGTGCTGCTTTTATAAAGCCTCAAATGACGGGTTACAATATTTCATGGAAGTGTTTTGTTTGTCTAAGATTTTAAAAGGTTTAAACTTTACAGCACTGACAAAGTTGAACAAAGTGCTGTACAAGTCCCACAACATACATATTTTTTTTCTTTAATTTTCTTTTTTTTTATATATATTTTTAATCTCGAAGCTTCGAATTAAAATCGAATCTCGGCCCCGAAGCTTCGAATTCCAATTTTTTTCCGAAAGTCAGCCCTTTGTCCGGTTTTGCACTTTTTTATTTGTGAAAAAAGTGTATGCACTCTCTCTCTCTCTCTCTCTCCCTCTCTCGTTAAGTCAAGTGTGCAGGTGTGCCGCTGTCAGTGGAGCAGCTGATTGACATCTGTAGGCCAATTACGTCAGTGATATAACCCCACTGCAGATGTCAAGGCTGCCAGATCGTAACTTCGGATTTCCCAGTTAGTCGTGTTATTCTGCTCTCTCTCGTATAGTTCTATAGTTCTAGTCCATTGTTCTTCAACTGTGTCTAACCCTTTGTTGTCCTCCTTCCCCGCAGTCCTACCTGGCTCTTCACCCTGATATCTGGCTCTCGGTAGATGTGCTCTGACCTCAGCTTGCCTGACTACTCTCCTTGCCTTTCCCCGGGAACGTATGAGGACCTGCACCCGTTTAGACCCCTGTCTGGCTGACTACCCTGTACCCGTCTTGACCCCTGTCTGGCTGACTACCCTGTCCCGCGCACGCCCCTGGACTGTACGAGTACTCCCCCCGTTTATCGACCTCTGCCTGAATACCTGACTACTCTTTTATTATTAAATATACCCAAACTGGGTTTAAGCTAGATCTGTCTGCCGATTCTCATTATCTGCATATTGGGTTCAATAAGTCGAGTCGTGACAGAAACATGTGAAAGAGGCTTAGAGTCACATGGTTCCTGCACATGTTACATTATTTTATTGTTTACACTGTTTATTTTTCTCATATATTTCTACTATTACCCTGCCCATACCTGTACCTCCCCACCCCCCTCACCCATGATGCTATGACACCCGAATTTTCCCAAGGGGATAAATAAAGGAATATCTTATCTTATCTTATCTCGTCTTATCCTGTCTTGTCTTGTCTTATCATAACTTATTTGATCTTATCTTATCTTATCCCGTCTTGTCTTATCATATCTTACTTTATCTTATCTTATCTTATCTTATCCTGTCTTGTCTTGTCTTATCGGAGCACATACCTCTTCAGACAGCAGGAGATACTCATGGCTGGTCTATTCGGTTGTTAAATTGTGATCTACCTTCCAATAAACGGTTTCCCCCAAAGCTTCCTGCGTTGGCTGAGGCTCTGGTCTGTTCAACACACCTCAGTGCTGAGTCCCTTGTTGTTTTAATAGATCTGAGGGATAACAAACTGTTTGGGGTTTGTGCTCCTAGTATCTCCTACTGTTAGAAATATGAGCTCCTAGTAGGGCTGGGCGATTAATCGATTGTATCGATTAATTCAAATGAATGATTTAGGACGATTTTGAAAAATTAAAACCGATAAAAAAAAATTAAAATAAAAATATTCTTTCAAGATTAACTTTTTATTTTACAAAAAAGTTTGGTGAAAAAGCAAGTTATTGCACTATTAATCCCAATAGGGACATTCCTCTTTGTTTGATCAAGACAGCAAATTATCGCATTATGAAAATTAACTAATTTTGTTTTTAAATAATAATAATAATAATAATTTAAATAATTTTTTTTTATCTCATTCATTCCATAAGAACATATCATACACATTTACAGACTTTTTTTTTATATGGTCCATTTGCATGTTCTTGGTATCTGATTCTAGGGACATCTATGGATCTCAGGGAATGCTGAAATACTGTGTCTGTTACTAGGCTTGAGTAAATTGTAATGAACCAAATGAGAATATCAATTAAAAAATAATTTATCTTTGACTGTGAATGACACCATGCTCAAATTGACCAGACCTGAAAAATCTAAGCAAATTAATAGATGGAAGATGATTAAACAGAAGGTTTTGTAGATACAGTACTGAATTCTGCCATCCGGACACATTGTCATGACAAACCAATTACATAATCCAACATATGTGTAAAGGCACAACATATTCCAGTTAAGGGTATATTTTTTTAATGATTCGTTACGGCGTAATCAATACTTCCATTTGTATAAATTGCCTTAAGCGGAGCCTGGCTGAGGAGCTGGCTCATGCGCGCGCTCGGCCAATCAGAGCAATGCGGAAGGACAAGTGGGCTGCCGAAAGCATTCACGCACCCTGGTCGCTTTGCCCGTCACTGACCTTGTGCACTCTACTCGTCGTTGCATGTAACTGCTGGGCTTCCTTTGATGCCATTTCCATTGTTACACTGATATTGACAGCTTTCTCCAGTGTCAAATCACTCTCTGTCAGTAGTTTCTTCTGTGCACCTTCATTTCTTAATCCACACACAAGCCTGTCTCTCAATGTGTCTTTTAGTGAATCTCTAAATTCACAATGTTCAGCAAATTTTCTTAAAGCTGCAACAAACATTGTAACAGACTCTCCTTCCTCCTGGCTGCGTCTGTGGAACCTAAACCTCTCTGCAATAACCAAAGGTTTTGGTGAAAAATGGTGGGTCAGTATATCCACTATTTCCTGGTACGTTTTTGTACCTGTCTTTGCTGGCTGTAGCAGGTTTCTCAACAAATTAAATGTCCCGGGCCCCATTACAGTCAGAAATGTGGGAACTACTTTGTCCTCTTCAATTCCATTAGCTATAATGAAGTAATCAAAACGCTCAGTGTAACAGTTCCATTGCTCCACATTGTCATCAAACGGTCCAATATTTCCAATAACCCAAGCCATTTCTGTTGTAAACACTCACGACAGTCCAGTCGATCCTTCCTTTAGTGTGTCAAGTGGATTTCCTCTTCTTGTAGCTGTTTCCAAGTGCCGGGCAACGTACGCCGTTCACCGTGAGCTAACATGCTAACTCGCTAAGCTAACGTTAATAAGGTAAACAAACGTCCCGACGGACTTCTTCTTTCTTGCATTGCGCAGATTCAGACGTCCTCGTCGCCAAATTGTGTTATATCCTGAGGACTTCTTAACCTCACCTGTATAACAATGATTACCGGACCACTACTTTAGTTTGACACTTTATTATTCCAACTACAGCTCAGGTACATACTTGTGCAATCACTTCGGGGTACCACAATGTCACGCTGGGAACTACGGCAAATATTTAAGGACAATACATCACACTAATGTAATTGGCTCCCAGACCCAACTTTGAGAATAGATTAACAGCGGTAATTTTTTTATCGCGCGATAAGAGTCCGCCGTTAACTTAGCCCGGTAACGGCGTTAACGGCCCGGCCTTAATATATACATATATATATATATATATTTTGTGAAGATTGGTGAAAGTTAGGTTTGCACTTCAATCCCAATAGGGAAATTCATCTTGGTTTGATAATTTTTTTGTGTAAAATAAAAACAAAGATTATTTGAATGATTTCCTTGGCATTTCTAGTTTTCAAGAGAAAAAAATCTATTAAAATCGGAAATCGGATTTTTCTTTTTTTATCTGAGATTTTATTTTTAGGCCATATCGCCCAGCCCTAGCTCCTAGTATCTCCTGCTGTCTGAAGAGGTTTGAGCTGCTAGTATCTCCTGCTGTCTGAAGAGGTTTGAGCTCCTAGTATCTCCTGCTGTCTGAAGAGGTTTGAGCTCCTAGTATCTCCTGCTGTCTGAAGAGGTTTGAGCTCCTAGTATCTCCTGCTGTCTGAAGAGATATGAGCTGCTAGTATCTCCTGCTGTCTGAAGAGATATGAGCTCCTAGTATCTCCTGCTTTCTGAAGAGGTATGAGCTCCTAGTATCTCCTGCTTTCTGAAGAGGTATGAGCTCCTAGTATCTCCTGCTTTCTGAAGAGGTATGAGCTCCTAGTATCTCCTGCTGTCTGAAGAGGTATGAGCTCCTAGTATCTCCTGCTGTCTGAAGAGGTATGAGCTCCTAGTATCTCCTGCTTTCTGAAGAGGTATGAGCTCCTAGTATCTCCTGCTTTCTGAAGAGGTATGAGCTCCTAGTATCTCCTGCTTTCTGAAGAGGTATGAGCTTCTAGTATCTCCTGCTGTCTGAAGAGATATGTGCTCCTAGTATCTCCTGCTATAGAGGTTTGAGCTCCTAGTATCTCCTGCTGTCTGAAGAGTTATGAGCTCCTAGTATCTCCTGCTTTCTGAAGAGATATGAGCTCCTAGTAGCTGCTATAGAGATATGAGCTCCTTGTCTCTCCTGCTGTCTGAAGAGGTTTGAGCTCCTAGTATCTCCTGCTGTCTGAAGAGGTATGAGCTCCTAGTATCTCCTGCTATAGAGGTATGAGCTCCTAGTATCTCCTGATGTCTGAAGAGGTATGAGCTCCTAGTATCTCCTGCTATAGAGATATGAGCTCCTTGTATCTCCTGCTGTCTGAAGAGGTATGAGCTCCTAGTATCTCCTGCTATAGAGATATGAGCTCCTAGTATCTCCTGCTATAGAGATATGAGCTCCTTGTATCTCCTGCTATAGAGATATGAGCTCCTTGTATCTCCTGCTATAGAGATATGAGCTCCTTGTATCTCCTGCTATAGAGATATGAGCTCCTTGTATCTCCTGCTATAGATATATGAGCTGCTAGTATCTCCTGCTGTCTGAAGAGGTATGTGCTCCTAGTATCTCCTGATGTCTGAAGAGATATGAGCTCCTAGTATCTCCTGCTATAGAGATATGAGCTGCTAGTATCTCCTGCTATAGAGGTATGAGCTGCTAGTATCTCCTGCTATAGAGATATGAGCTGCTAGTATCTCCTGCTATAGAGATATGAGCTGCTAGTATCTCCTGCTGTCTGAAGAGGTATGAGCTCCTAGTATCTCCTGCTATAGAGATATGAGCTGCTAGTATCTCCTGCTATAGAGATATGAGCTGCTAGTATCTCCTGCTATAGAGATATGAGCTGCTAGTATCTCCTGCTATAGAGGTATGAGCTCCTAGTATATCCTGCTATAGAGATATGAGCTGCTAGTATCTCCTGCTATAGAGATATGAGCTGCTAGTATCTCCTGCTGTCTGAAGAGGAGAATTTGGAGACAAGAATATAGGTCACGCGTGGCGTCAGACTTAACCACCGAATACAACCACATCACCTCGAATGCAGCTGGAGATTATGCTACGTCACAGCTATGTCACAATGTGAAACGACAGTGGATCATCAACTACAAATGTACACACACACACACACACACACACACACCCACACACACACCCGGAAATGATCAACTGCATCAAATGTAGAGTTAGTCAGGAATGAACACGCCCCCCCCCCCCCCCACCCACAACTGGAAGTTATCAAATACATTTTCCATATGGTTGTAGATTTTCCAGAGCCGCTTAAAAGCCCTGTAGCTATAATACTTTAAGACTTTGCACATTCTTCTTAAGGAGTAAATGGCCACTGCTCTATGAAAGGGTGCACTTGCATGGTATTATATTATCATTTATATCAGTGGCATAACATGCTCTTAAAATGACAGTAATATCATTTATTGTAGTTATTTCTGGGATGATATATTGTCACACACACACTTAGTATCTTAGTATCTTACTATCTTAGTATATAGGGTTATGGTTATGGTTATGGTTATGGTTAGGGTCAGGGCCGCCTGGGAGAAATGTGAGGCCCTGTGCGAGATTTAAACGCGAGCCCCCCCCCCCCCCCCCCCCCCCCCCCCAAAAGGTAAAAAAAAAAATATATATATATATATATATATATATAATATATATATATATATATATATATTTTTTTTTTTTTTTTTTTTCATACAGTCAACATATTCGTAAATAATAGCGCTGCCCGAGGCTGGGCATGATACAGTCAACATATAGCAAGAGAGAGAGCGAGAGAGAGCTCCCGTTCTACAGTCAATATACAGTGTACAGAGAGAGAGACACATTGGAAAGAAATTGAAATGCTATTTGGCCCTAAACAGAGAGTACACAGTGGCAGAATACCTGAGCACTGTGACTGAAGATCCTTGACTAGGTACAGACTCAGCGAGCACAGCCTAGCCATCGAGAAAGGCCGCCATAGGCAGACTGTGTGTGTTAGAAAGAGAGAGAGAGAGAAAGAGAGAGAGCATGTGTGTTAGAGAGAGAGCATGTATGAGAGAGATAAGCAAAGATGACCCCCTAAAGGATATTCAACTTTTAATGAAAGAACAAAACAGAAGGAAAAGATAACTTCACAAAGGCAACATGAATATACATAGATCCAAAAGGACAAAGATCAACACTTAAATCCAAAGAGAAGAGGGTCTATACCAGAGAAAACAAAGCAGCAAGGAGCCAATGGCCGACAGCTAAAGGCTAGCCAGGTAGGCTACTGACACCAGGCCACACACAGTTTTGGCCAACGGCCCAACGCTACCCAAGCTACACAAACGACCAAGACAATGAATTCACACACAGCACATGTCGTATCTCCAAATGTTGTGAAGTAACATATGTTTTGCCTGGAAAAAATCGTTATTAACAAAACATTCGGGAGGGGAAGGAAGGAAGAGTGGGGTAATGTCATGACATTTTCATTAATCTTACCTGCACCAAGGAACGCAGGGCGAAAGGCCGCAACACAGGTCTCCACGTTGACGAAAGGCCTCTCGCTGTCGGGACAAAAATAAGCTATGGCCAGAGCCTTGTCATGGTGCAGGCCCGACTACATCTTCTGTCAAAGATGATGTCGTAGTCAGAGTGCCAGAACCCCCTGCTATTCTCACGGCTAATGTCAATGGTCGTAGCACAAGCTAACAGCTAACTCAAGGCTAACTGATAGCATCAAACGAACGTTCCCAGCCGAGCGCAGCCGGCAGCTAACGTCGTAGCTAAACAGCTAACTGGCTAACAGTTAGCTCAACCAGGCTATCGCTAACCATTAGCTAACGCAGAAGCAAGCTATGCGGCTACATACAGGTGCTGACACCAGGCCACACACCGTTAGCTACTAGTAGTACTACAACAGCTAGTCGGCCAGTTTAGCTCCAGAGACAGAGAGAGAGAGAGAGAGAGAGATGTCCACGGCGGGAATAGAATAGAGTTAATAGAATAGGTTAAAAACTCACCAAACGTCCAAGAGGATGGAGACAACCGCGTGGAGTTGACGAAGTTCATCTGCCAAACGACCATCCTCTTCATCTTGGCTGCATCTCTAGGTTAGCTAACGCTAGTTAGCCTTTAGCTAAGCTAGCTACTAGCCGACATCATCATGGCTATATCCCGACTGCATCATGACAAGGCTCCGGCCATTTGTCCCGCCAGCGAGAGGCCTTTCGTCAACGTTCCTTGGTGACCGACCGACTGATAATGACCGACCTTGGCTGGCATAACTAAGCATAATAGTCAAAAGCTGCACGCGCGAAATAGTCAAACGCAGCTGACTCACGCCGGCGTACTACACATGATGTAAGTAACCACTCCCTTCGTTGAAACCAATAGTATGTCTGCTGCAGAGCCCCAGAGTTCCAATAGTGAGTATGTCACTGCAGACCCAGGAACAAGTCAGACACATTCTACAAACGTGTCTAATGTGAAATATATAAGCATATAAGCAAAACTAGATTTTAGGTCTGTGATGAAAAAGGGCCTCGCGGGAAGGGGGGCCTCGCAAAAAAAAATAAATAAAAAAAAATAATAATAATAATAAAAAAAAAAAAAAAAAATTGCGAGGCCCCCCTTCCCGCGAGGCCCTGTGCGACCGCACTGCTCGCACACCCCCTGAGGCGGCCCTGGTTAGGGTTATGGTTAGGGTTAGGTTTAGGTTATCTTACCTGTTAAGTGTTTGAGAAACCTTTCTTTTTGTCGCAGATCTCTAGGAAACACCTCTGGTAACAAAACACAAAGCAGGCAGTCAGTGTGTGAATGAGTGTGTGACAATAATAATAATAATAATAATAATAATAATAATAATAATAATAATAATAATAATAATAATAATAATAATAATAATAATAATAATAATAATAATAATAATATTAATTCATTGTGTGTGTGTGTGTGTGTGTGTGTGTGTGTGTGTGTGTGTGTGTGTGTGTGTGTGTGTGTGTGTGTGTGTGTGTGTGTGTGTGTGTGTGCGTACACACACACACACACACACACACACACACACACACACACACACACACACACACACGTTGTGGGGTCATTTCATAGATTCACATTCATTATCTAACCCCTTAAAGGCCAACTTGCAGGTTGTATTTTTGTTCAATAAACAATGTGACTAGGCCAACGCTGACTTTCATGAAGAGGGAAAAAAAATTATCGAAATTGACCCAGTTTTAGCGTTTTTATCAAACATTTTGTCGACCAAACCACAAGCTCCACGCACATGCATATTTTATTCCATGGATCAATAACGTGCGTGTGTCATCTTAATGCTGACGTCACGTCAGGTGCAGGGCAGTGAGGGGCTCTGAGAGTCACACACAGCTAGTGGCAGGACGGAGAGAGCCTTGCTACTACTAGCCGAGGAGTGATGAATGAAAATGTATCTGTTTCACCTAACACTATTGCTCGGTGATCATAGCCATCCATCTCTAAAGCGAACCACTATTTGTAAAAGCCACAACCACGTTACCATATTTGTAATAATGTAAATCATTGTGTCGTTGTACATATTGTGTATACAACGTTAGAAGCTAACGTAGCTTAGCTTGGTAGCTATTGTGCTAACAACATGCCCGACGTCTAGCTTGTTAGCCGGCATGAATGCCCGATTTAAAATGGTTATCTCCTCTTTGTATACCTTTGTCCTCACAAGTATTCTGCCAGGGAACTTATGGACACGACAATAGTAGTAGTTATAAGGTGTTTGAGCTTGTAACGTTAGTTAGCTCATAGCTATTGCTGGCTCGGCTAGTAGTAGCAAGGCTCTCTGCGTCCTGCCACTAGCTGTGTGTGACTCTCAGAGCCCCTCGCTGCCCTGCACCTGACGTGACGTCACGGCCCTGCTAGCGTCTGATAAGCTTTTAGATTTGCTTGTGCATGTGATTCGTGCGTGGACCTTTTTAACCCTTTCTGAGTGGCATTTCCGGCGTCAAATGGAAAAAAATTAATAATTAAATTAGATACCAATGATGTAAACTACCCATAATTGCAGAGTAGGGTTTAACCTGCAAGTTGGCCTTTAAGGCCCGAATATACTCGAAAACTGACACGTACACGCACGCGGCTGCAGATACACTGCACATGCGGCTCTGTTTATAGTCCATTGTTGGTGTCTGTCAGCGTTGCGTGCTCATGTTATGACAGCTGGGCACATGCGCAGTCGGCGCACATATCCGCGCGGTCAGTAAATCTGGCCGATGCGCCATCCGTGCGGACAAGAGCGTTGATGAAAATTACGCAATTTACGCCATGTACGTAAGTATAAATGGGCCTTTAACCTAACCCTTACCATAACCCCTTACCCTTAAATAGCTCCTTTAGCTCGTGGGGTCCGGCCAATGTCCCGGAAGAAATCTTGTTTTCATCACTTGTGGGGACATTAAGGTCCCCAAAATGATAGGAAAACAAGGTGCCACACACACACAGCTGTCTCTGTAGGAGCTTCTATCCCCAGGGCCATCAGGATGCTCAATGACTCCATGTAACAACCCATCATCTACACTCACAGCACACACATCCACACGTACACACTCACTTTAAACAAACACTCACCTTACCACTCACTTTAGACACTTTAACACTACATTATATTTATCTATTATTAAAGAGATTTGCACTACATTCATACCTCATTTGCATTTGCACCTTACCTCAAAGTTTTGTACATAATTTTCTGCTTTGTACCTCACTGTTTACTCATTTTTACTGTATATTGTATTGTATATTATCCCTCTTTACTTACTTTTTACTTACTTTCTTACTTTTTTTTACTGTATGAAGCACACTCTCAGGGGCTCATACAGAACCAAACATTTCACCGTAAAGTACGTGTATTTTATTGTGCTAATTAATAAACAAACTTGAACTTGAAACACAGTCACCTCTTGAAACACTAGAACCGTCACCTCTGATCTGCAGGGCCTTGTGGAGCTGGTTGCCTCCTCTGGTGTCGGAGGTGACCTCTGGTCGTCTGACCTCTGGCCGTCTGACCTCTGGCCGCCTGACGGTCACTGCCAGGGCCGGAGCCTCGGAGCGGGTGAGGACCTGGAGGAGTCCGCGTGCGTCCATGCGCGTGCTTCCCGCGGGGCCCATGGGCAAGGCACTCTGTTTGCAGTATCCAGCGCTGAGCAGCAGGACCAGGACAACCGACAGGACGGGGGCCGGCAGTCTGCTCATCTCTCCTCCACGCGTCTCTCTGCCCCCCTGTAGAGGGCGGCAGCATCATCACCATCATCATCATCATCATCATCATCATCATCATCATCATCATCATCACCACCATCACCATCATCATCACCATCATCACCACCATCACCATCATCATCATCATCATCATCATCACCATCATCATCATCATCACCATCATCATCATCATCATCATCATCACCATCATCATCCTCATCATCATCATCACCACCATCGTCATCATGAACATCATCATCATCATCATCATCATCATCATCATCATCATCATCATCATCATCACAATCATCATGTCTCGAGGACAGACACTAACCTCCTCTCTCTGATAACCAGCACCTTCTGATGGAGTTAACGTCTCGAGGACAGACACTAACCACCTCTCTGATAACCAGCACCTTCTGATGGAGTTAACGTCTCGAGGACAGACACTAACCTCCTCTCTCTGATAATAACCAGCACCTTCTGATGGAGTTAACGTCTCGAGGACAGACACTAACCTCCTCTCTCTGATAATAACCAGCACCTTCTGATGGAGTTAACGTCTCGAGGACAGACACTAACCGTCTCTCTGATAACCAGCACCTTCTGATGGAGTTAACGTCTCGAGGACAGACACTAACCTCCTCTCTCTGATAATAACCAGCACCTTCTGATGGAGTTAACGTCTCGAGGACAGACACTAACCTCCTCTCTCTGATAATAACCAGCACCTTCTGATGGAGTTAACGTCTCGAGGACAGACACTAACCTCCTCTCTCTGATAATAACCAGCACCTTCTGATGGAGTTAACGTCTCGAGGACAGACACTAACCTCCTCTCTCTGATAATAACCAGCACCTTCTGATGGAGTTAACGTCTCGAGGACAGACACTAACCTCCTCTCTCTGATAATAACCAGCACCTTCTGATGGAGTTAACGTCTCGAGGACAGACACTAACCTCCTCTCTCTGATAATAACCAGCACCTTCTGATGGAGTTAACGTCTCGAGGACAGACACTAACCTCCTCTCTCTGATAACCAGCACCTTCTGATGGAGTTAACGTCTCGAGGACAGACACTAACCTCCTCTCTCTGATAACCAGCACCTTCTGATGGAGTTAACGTCTCGAGGACAGACACTAACCACCTCTCTGATAACCAGCACCTTCTGATGGAGTTAACGTCTCGAGGACAGACACTAACCTCCTCTCTCTGATAATAACCAGCACCTTCTGATGGAGTTAACGTCTCGAGGACAGACACTAACCACCTCTCTGATAACCAGCACCTTCTGATGGAGTTAACGTCTCGAGGACAGACACTAACCGTCTCTCTGATAACCAGCACCTTCTGATGGAGTTAACGTCTCGAGGACAGACACTAACCACCTCTCTGATAACCAGCACCTTCTGATGGAGTTAACGTCTCGAGGACAGACACTAACCTCCTCTCTCTGATAATAACCAGCACCTTCTGATGGAGTTAACGTCTCGAGGACAGACACTAACCTCCTCTTTCTGATAACCAGCACCTTCTGATGGAGTTAACGTCTCGAGGACAGACACTAACCACCTCTCTGATAACCAGCACCTTCTGATGGAGTTAACGTCTCGAGGACAGACACTAACCTCCTCTCTCTGATAACCAGCACCTTCTGATGGAGTTAACGTCTCGAGGACAGACACTAACCTCCTCTTTCTGATAACCAGCACCTTCTGATGGAGTTAACGTCTCGAGGACAGACACTAACCGCCTCTCTGTCTCTGATAACCAGCGACTTCTGATGGAGTTAACGTCTCGAGGACAGACACTAACCGTCTCTCTGATAACCAGCAACTTCTGATGGAGTTAACGTCTCGAGGACAGACACTAACCTCCTCTCTCTGATAATAACCAGCACCTTCTGATGGAGTTAACGTCTCGAGGACAGACACTAACCTCCTCTCTCTGATAATAACCAGCACCTTCTGATGGAGTTAACGTCTCGAGGACACACACTAACCTCCTCTCTCTGATAATAACCAGCACCTTCTGATGGAGTTAACGTCTCGAGGACAGACACTAACCTCCTCTCTCTGATAATAACCAGCACCTTCTGATGGAGTTAACGTCTCGAGGACAGACACTAACCGTCTCTCTGATAACCAGCAACTTCTGATGGAGTTAACGTCTCGAGGACAGACACTAACCTCCTCTCTCTGATAACCAGCACCTTCTGATGGAGTTAACGTCTCGAGGACAGACACTAACCTCCTCTCTCTGATAACCAGCACCTTCTGATGGAGTTAACGTCTCGAGGACAGACACTAACCTCCTCTCTCTGATAACCAGCACCTTCTGATGGAGTTAACGTCTCGAGGACAGACACTAACCGTCTCTCTGATAACCAGCAACTTCTGATGGAGTTAACGTCTCGAGGACAGACACTAACCGTCTCTCTGATAACCAGCACCTTCTGATGGAGTTAACGTCTCGAGGACAGACACTAACCACCTCTCTGATAACCAGCACCTTCTGATGGAGTTAACGTCTCGAGGACAGACACTAACCTCCTCTCTCTGATAATAACCAGCACCTTCTGATGGAGTTAACGTCTCGAGGACAGACACTAACCTCCTCTCTCTGATAATAACCAGCACCTTCTGATGGAGTTAACGTCTCGAGGACAGACACTAACCACCTCTCTGATAACCAGCACCTTCTGATGGAGTTAACGTCTCGAGGACAGACACTAACCTCCTCTCTCTGATAATAACCAGCACCTTCTGATGGAGTTAACGTCTCGAGGACAGACACTAACCACCTCTCTGATAACCAGCACCTTCTGATGGAGTTAACGTCTCGAGGACAGACACTAACCACCTCTCTCTGATAATAACCAGCACCTTCTGATGGAGTTAACGTCTCGAGGACAGACACTAACCACC
>NC_140165.1:65707836-65715336 GCF_963971535.1 Notolepis coatsorum
TCCCGACTCCCCAGAATGTTCTTGATAAAGTGTATAATCCGCTGTTGATGATGTATATCCAGTCCACTGTCCAGACTGCCATATAGCTTGTCAGCTGTTAGCAGTTAGCACCACACAACAAGTAGTTTGATTTCTTTGTCCATTTCCGCGTCGAACAGACTGCAAACTACCTGGCGTTCTATCGCCATGCTCTAAGACAAACTCTAACCTTAACCAACTTTGAAAGAGTGCCTAAGCTTAACCGTCTAAAGAACTTGCAGTCACGCTCTAAGACAAACAGCTACATCTCACAACAACAACAACTATCTACCACCAACCTAGAATAAGCTAGAATTGGAACATTAGAAAGTGGATTCGGCCAATCAGAGATCGTCTCCGCGAAATGCTGCTACGGAAAAAAATACTGGCGTCGGCCAATCAGAGAGCGTCTCCGCGAAATGCGGCTACATAAATTCTTGACGCTGAGTGCCTAGACCGCTTCAAATCGCGCCCGGATTCCAACATAATAGTCATATTTCAACGCACAACGCGTTACGCACTGATTGGCTGCTACGGATACAGCGATCACACAGTGACGCGCACTCAGAGCGCTATCGCGTCTAGCCCGGGCCGAAAAAAAAAAAAAAAAAGAAAAAGTGAGTCACTTCCTGTTCAAGAAAACGAGTATTTATTATTTTATTTATTAACGTTATATTGTGCATTGGAAACACAAACATACTTAAAATGAGTAAATATTATTCATTTTAAACATGTTTATATTATTTATAGGGCTATAAAACTAAAAACTAAAAAAAAAAAAATCTTGTTATTCTCTCATATAACCAGGGCAGGGCCTGAGGGGGGGCGGCGCCCTAGCGCCCCCCAGTGGCGGCCGCCACTGGGCTCAATACACACAATTGTTAAGGGGATGCAGACCAGAGAAAGACGTTTGTCTTGTTTACATCAGGGTCCCCCATTTTCAATTCATATCGACATTTATGACATACACGACATTTATGGCATAGGGACATACAGGTATTTAGTACTGATACATTTGTGACATAAAGGGTATTCAAATATACAGCACTGTTACCCATAGATCCTGACAGAGTATATACATATGATGGGGAGGGGACTGTACATTAGGAGGGGGTGGGTGGGTGGGAGAGAAATATACATACGGTGGGGAGGAGACTGTACATTTGGAGGGGGTGGGTGGGTGGGAGAGAAATATACATACGGCGGGGAGAGAATATATACATGCGGTGGGGAGGAGACTGTCTATTAGGAGGTGGTGGGGGGTTTGGGCATTTACGGCCTCCCGTAGGTGCTCTTTAAGAGCGGTTTTGAATGTGGGTAGGGATTCACATTCCTTTACAGCTTTGGGTAGGGCGTTCCACATTGATGTGGCATAATTGCGAAACGTGTTTAGTCCCTTGTTTGAGCCGAATCTGGGTTTAACATGATTTGTTGAGCTTCCTCTGGTGTAGTGGTTGTGGTATTCACTGGCCTTTGGGAAGTATTTCGACATGTACATGGTTACCTTAGTCGTATAGTGTATCTTGTAGACCAGGCCCATTGCAAGTTGCTGTACTCTGTCGTCTACTCTAAGCCATCCTAGGTTGTCAAAGTGGGCAGGGGTGAGGTGGGTTCTGGGGGTAAGGTCAAGTAGTAGTCTGACCAGTTTGTTTTGTGATGTTTGTAATCTTGTTTTTAGCGCCTTTGAGGTGCTTTGGTACCATGAGGTGCAAGCATAGTCGTAGTACCCTTGAATGAGTGCTCCTGCCAGAGACTTCAGGGTGAGAGGAGATCCGGTACAAGAATCTAGTTCGTTGGTTGACTTTTTTTATTACATTGGATGCCATTTTGTCACAGGAAAGATTTGCCTCTAGGATGGAACCCAGGTAGGTAATTTCGTCTTTCCTTGTGACAATATTGTCACCCACTGTAACTGAGAAGCCGTAGGTCTTTCTGAGTTTGTTATTTGAACCGAAGAGAATGGACTCTGTTTTGCCCATGTGTAATGATAGTTTGTTATCAGCGAGCCATATGCAGATTTTGCCTAGTTCCGAGCTGAGGGTTTTTTCAACCTGCAACTTGTTCTTGTCAGAGACCAGCAGGGCTGAGTCGTCCGCAAACAGGAACAAGTTGCAGTCACAGGCTGATGACATGTCATTTGCATAAATTAGGAACAGTAGCGGTCCTAGTATGCTTCCTTGTGGAACACCACAGCACACTGTGAGGGGGGGGGGGGGGTAGAGTACCGTTTACCTCTACCATCTGTTCTCTCCCCTCCAGGTAGGATTGCATCCAGCTCACTGATAAACTATCATAAGATAAGACAAGACAAGACAAGATAAGACAAGACAATACACGATAAGACAAGATAAGATAAGACAAGACAAAACAAGACAAGACAAGACATGATAAGATAAGATAAGACACGATAAGATAAGACAAGACAAGATAAGATAAGATAAGACAAGACAAGATAAGACAAGACAAGATAAGACAAGATAAGACAAGACAAGACAAGACAAGATAAGATAAGACAAGACAAGACAATATAAGACAAGACAAGACAAGACAAGACAAGACAAGACAAGACAAGACAAGACAAGACAAGACAAGATAAGATAAGACAAGACAAGACAAGACAAGACAAGACAAGACAAGACAAGACAAGACAAGACAAGACAAGACAAGACAAGACAAGACAAGACATGATAAGACACGATAAGATAAGACAAGATAAGTTAAGATAAGACAAGACAAGACAAGACAAGACAAGACAAGACAAGACAAGACAATGCAAGACAATACAAGACAAGACAAGACAAGACAAGACAAGACAAGACAATACAAGACAATACAAGACAAGACAATATAAGATAAGATAAGTCAAGACAAGATAAGTTAAGATAAGACAAGACAAGACAAGATAAGTTAAGATAAGACAAGACAAGATAAGTTAAGATAAGACAAGATAAGTTAAGGTAAGACAAGACAAGACAAGACAAGACAAGACAAGACAAGACATGATAAGACAAGATAAGACAAGATAAGTTAAGATAAGACAAGACAAGACAAGACAAGACAAGACAAGACAATGCAAGACAATACAAGACAAGACAAGACAAGACAAGACAAGACAATACAAGACAAGACAATATAAGATAAGATAAGTCAAGACAAGATAAGTTAAGATAAGACAAGACAAGACAAGATAAGTTAAGATAAGACAAGACAAGATAAGTTAAGATAAGACAAGACAAGACAAGATAAGTTAAGGTAAGACAAGACAAGACAATATAAGACAAGACAAGACAATATAAGACAAGACAAGACAAGACAATATAAGACAAGACAAGACAAGACAAGACAATATAAGACAAGACAAGACAGGACAAGACAAGATAAGTTAAGACAAGACAAGACAAGATAAGACAAGACAAGATAAGTTAAGATAAGACAAGATAAGATAAGATAAGACAAGGCAAGATAAGACAATATAAGGTAAGACAAGACAAGATAATATAATATAAGATAAGATTGTAATGTTTGAGGTTCGCTTTCAGTGAGTGAACCTCTAGCGTTACCTGGTGGGTAATTGCCATGTCTACCTGTCATGTCTACCTGTCATGTCTACCTGTCATGTCTACCTGTCCTAATTACACTCATTGGTACCTGGTGTGGCTCGTTAAATGTCTCTTCATATTCTCCCCTGTGTCACATAAACCCCGTCAGTCGATCACTAAACTGTCCGTGGGTAATACCTACATGTGTAAGCCTTATCACTCCTTGCCACGGAGGGTAAGTTTGTTCGATATGTGTCTGAGTCGCCGTGTCACTTTGATTGCAGATTGAATTCGTTGTTGAATGTTTATATTACCGTGTGTATATGCAGCGCCGTCGTTTGACGCGTTTACCACTCAGCGTGTTTTTGGAGACCTTGTTTTCTCCCCTTTATTTCCCCCGATTATTGTATAGAGTATCCTATGTATTGTGAAGCGTATTTAACGTGTTTTGGAGACGGAGATTTCTCCCCTTTTGTTTATCCGCCATCGTATGCGTGTTCATGAATCTACTCAAATTAAAGAAGTAGTGCTTTGTTTGAAAACCAACATCTGCCTCTCGTCGTATCTGTTCCTGCACCTGGGTCCAACACACCTACTAAACTGTAACAAAGATAAGACAAGGAAAGGCAAGACAAGAACATGTCAGTAAGTATTATGTCGGATTATCGTTAGTCTGGGGATATTGCTCAAATCTGGGACAAATTTCTTACCAACTTTTTATATAAGGTGTTATAACCTGTGGCCTCATACTGAAGATGATCACAGCCGTGCTGGTATTCAGAATAACAGCATGACCTGGAGTGTGATGTTGCTTTTATACAACGGTTCTACAATCCCCATGTATTAATTAACAGTAATAAACGACAACAGATTGTCATTTGTCATAGTTTGCTTATTTAATCGTTTATTCAGCTCCACCAACAAATAGTTCCACAACTGCGCTCTTGAACTTGAACCGCTGCCTAATTAATCGTTATCAATAGAACACCTGTGAGGCGGAGGGATACAGTAGTGAAAAGTCCCAGTGCTGCTGTACTGAATATCAGCACTCGGTGAATGACTCTTGTCCAATCAAACGACTCGGTTGGAACTAACTGTTGTATAATGTGCAATAGTGCTTTAGGTTTACAGCAGCTTATGGTTTACAGTAATAATACTGACTTCTCACAGGGCAACAGTTCAATAATGACTGTGGCTTATAACACACTGGCTGTAAATAAACAAACAGTATTAGTCCTGTTCAGTAGCTACAACCAGTAGACCCACTGTAGCCCAGTAACGTTGTCGTTATAGTAGAGAGACCGTTTTTTAATTTGAATCTTTTTTTTATTTGATTTATAGACAATGCGCATTTACATTGATCATTGTCACATGAAAAAATTTTGCACCAGATTTAGCAGAAGCTAAGTCTATACAAAAAAACATGAAATACAAACAGTTGCAAGAGTTAAAAATATACATATACGTAAAATGCCACACAACATGCACAGCACAATGCCAAACATACTCAACTATTCTTGACGCTTAAAATACAAGACAGAATTAAAAAATACAGTCCCTTGTGTAATCATCTATATTAATTACACCTGTATATGTACCTTTTTTAAGTACCCACAACACAAATGTATGTATTAATGTACCTGTATGTGTGTGTAACACCAGCTCACCCCAAACAGAGAGCCTGACCTTCCCACCAGACTGCCCTCACACAGACAGTGGCTCAGGAGGTAGAGCGGTCGTCTGGTAGTCGGGAGGTTCCGGGTTCGATTCCCTCCCGGGCAGCATGTCGGTGTGTCCCTATAGGCTCCCGATGAGCAGCCGCCGGTGTGTGAGTGAACGGGTCAAATGTAAGGAACATTATCGTAAAGCGCTTTGGATAAAAGCTGCTATATAAATGCACCATTTACCATTTACGCACAGGCACTATAGAGCAATAGAGCACACAAACATCAACAAACAAACAAACCCTGGTAGCACATCACCCCCACCCTCATCCACCTCCACTGGCTCCCGGTCAAGTCTCGTATCTCACCTCGGCCTTACCTACAAGTCCCTCCACGCCCCCCAGTACCTCTCTGACCTCCTCCACCCCTACACCTCCTCCACGCCCCCCAGTACCTCTCTGACCTCCTCCCCCCCTACACCTCCTCCATGCCCCCAGTACCTATCTGACCTCCTCCCTCCCTACACCTTCTCCATGCCCCCAGTACCTATCTGACCTCCTTCCCCCCTACACCTCCTCCATGCCCCCAGTACCTCTCTGACCTCCCCCCCTACACCTCCTCCACGCCCCCCAGTACCTCTCTGACCTCCTCCACCCCTACACCTCCTCCATGCCCCCAGTACCTATCTGACCTCTTCCACCTCTACACCTCCTCCATGCCCCCAGTACCTCTCTGACCTCCTCCACCCCTACACCTCCTCCATGCCCCCCAGTACCTATCTGACCTCCTCTCCCCCTACACCTCCTCCATGCCCCCAGTACCTATCTGACCTCCTCCCTCCCTACACCTCCTCCATGCCTCCAGTACCTATCTGACCTCCTCCCCCCCTACACCTCCTCCATGCCCCCAGTACCTCTCTGACCTCCTCCCCCCCTACACCTCATCCACGCCCCCCAGTACCTCTCTGACCTCCTCCCCCCCTACACCTCCTCCACGTCCCCCAGTACCTATCTGACCTCCTCCACCCCTACACCTCCTCCATGCCCCCAGTACCTATCTGACCTCCTCCCCCCCTACACCTCCTCCATGCCCCCAGTACCTCTCTGACCTCCTCCCCCCCTACACCTCCTCCATGCCTCCAGTACCTATCTGACCTCCTCCCCCCCTACACCTCCTCCATGCCCCCCAGTACCTCTCTGACCTCCTCCCCCCTACACCTCCTCCACGCCCCCCAGTACCTCTCTGACCTCCTCCCCCCTACACCTCCTCCACGCCCCCCAGTACCTCTCTGACCTCCTCCCCCCCTACACCACCTCCATGCCCCCCAGTACATATCTGACCTCCTCCACCCCTACACCTCCTCCATGCCCCCCAGTACCTCTCTGACCTCCTCCCCCCCTATACCACCTCCATGCCCCCCAGTACCTATCTGACCTCCTCCACCCCTACACCTCCTCCATGCCCCCAGTACCTATCTGACCTCCTCCACCCCTACACCTCCTCCATGCCCCCAGTACCTCTCTGACCTCCTCCCCCCCTACACCTCCTCCACACCCCCCAGTACCTATCTGACCTCCTCCCCCCCTACACCACCTCCATGCCCCCCAGTACCTATCTGGCCTCCTCCCCCCCTACACCACCTCCATGCCCCCAGTACCTCTCTCACCTCCTCCACCCCTACACCTCCTACACACACCCCAGTACCTATCTGACCTCCTCCCCCCCTACACCTCCTCCATGCCCCCCAGTACCTATCTGACCTCCTCCCCCCCTACACCTCCTCCATGCCCCCAGTACCTATCTGACCTCCTCCCCCCCTACACCTCCTCCATGCCCCCAGTACCTATCTGACCTCCTCCCCCCCCACACCTCCTCCATGCCCCCAGTACCTATCTGACCTCCTCCCCCCCTACACCTCCTCCATGCCCCCAGTACCTATCTGACCTCCTCCCCCCCCACACCTCCTCCATGCCCCCAGTACCTATCTGACCTCCTCCCCCCCTACACCTCCTCCATGCCCCCAGTACCTATCTGACCTCCTCCCCCCCCACACCTCCTCCATGCCCCCAGTACCTATCTGACCTCCTCCCCCCCTACACCTCCTCCATGCCCCCAGTACCTATCTGACCTCCTCCCCCCCCACACCTCCTCCACGCCCCCCAGTACCTCTCTGACCTCCTCCCCCCTACACCTCCTCCACGCCCCCCAGTACCTCTCTGACCTCCTCCCCCCCTACACCACCTCCATGCCCCCCAGTACCTATCTGACCTCCTCCACCC
>NC_140165.1:65717836-65727836 GCF_963971535.1 Notolepis coatsorum
GCAAATAATAAGAATAAAATGATTCAGTTTAAAAATAGTCATAAATAATCAGTGTTTCACATTTGGATCTAGCAAATAATAAGAATAGTTTAAAATGATTCAGTTTAAAAATAGTCATCAGTAAGAAGTAAAAAGTGCAATAACCGACACATGAATTTGATAGGCAGTGTAAAAGAGTAGGCAGGGTAAGAATAAATACAAGTTGTGTCAGGATATCCCTGATGTTTCCTCTTGCCACTAGGTGGTAGCAGATATCTATCAGTGAAATGCCTGAGCAAAGAGATAGGTTTTAAGCTGTCTTTTAAAGATGTCTAGCGAGTTGGCTTCCCTGATGTTTTGGGGTAGTTTGTTCCATAGTTTTGGGGCATAGTTGATAAAGGCTGCATTACCAATCCTCTTTTGACTGCTTCTGGGAGCCTCTAGTAGTCCAGCAGCTGATGATCGCAGTGTTCTTGCTGGTGTGTAATTTATTAGAGTGTTGGCGATGTAGCTAGGTCCCTGTCCATTTAGAGCTTTGTATGTAAGGAGAAGGACCTTAAAGTCAATTCTAAATGTTACAGGAAGCCAGTGTAAAGCGGCTAGGACTGGACTAATGTGCTCTCTCCTTTTGGTTCTAGTTAGCAGTTGGGCTGCAGAGTTTTGGATTAGCTGAAGCCTCTCTGTGGTTTTCTTAGGGAGACCTGTGAAAAGTGCATTACAGTAGTCTAACCGGCTAGATATGAATGCATGAATTAGCTTCTCAGCATCGTTCTGATTAATAAATGGTCGTACTTTTGCTATATTTCTGAGATGGAAGAACGATGTTTTCGTCACTTTGCTAATATGAGAATTGAAGTTCAGTTCTGAATCTATGATAACCCCAAGACTAGTGACCTCAGATTTGATCCAAGGGGTTAGTCCCCCCAGGTTCTTTATTAATGTTTCTTTTTTAGTTTTGGAGCCGATAATTAGAATTTCAGTTTTGTTCTCGTTTAGTTTCAGGAAGTTCTTACTCATCCATTTATTTATTGCCAGTAAGCAGTCTGTAATGGAGCTAATCGCTGTATCATTTGGTTCAGCAGATATGTACAGTTGTGTATCATCCGCATAGCTATGGAAATCTACATTATGTTCTCTGATGATATCACCCAGCGGTAACATGTAAAGGGAGAAGAGTAAAGGACCTAAGCAACTCCCTTGTGCAACTCCATAGTTGTTGTCGTATATATCAGACATGTGATCTCCTAGTTTAACATAGAATTTCCTCCCTCTGATGTATGTTTTAAACCAGCCCAGCACATGGTCTGAGAAACCGACATGGTTTTCAAGACGATCGATTAGAATATCGTGATCGATTGTATCGAATGCTGCACTGAGATCTAACAGGATAAGGATGGAGATCTTATTCTCGTCAGAGTTTAGTCTGAGGTCACTGATTATTTTGGTGAGGGCAGTTTCAGTGCTATGATATTTTCTGAATCCTGACTGAAATTCTTCTAAGATGTTGTTTTCTTCAAGAAAGGAATTTATTTGAACTGAAACTATCTTTTCAAGTACTTTACTAATGAATGGTAGGTTGGATATTGGACGATAATTTGCCATTTCATTACTATCCAAGTTAGGTTTTTTTAGTAATGGCTTTACAACTGCTGTTTTAAAGGCATCCGGGAAAATACCAGTCCTAAGGGAAGTGTTTATGATATCTAGCACAGGGCTTGAAACACTATTAAATACCCGTTTGAAGAAAGCTGTAGGTATAGGGTCAATGTCTGAGGTGGAGGAGTTACATTCTGAGACAGTTTTGCAGAGTACATCTAATGTGATGCATGTGAAACTTCTCATGGTTACATTGCACGGTTTGCCGCAATCAACTTTATTTCCATCATGAGTAATGCTGGCCCTGATCAAGGTTATTTTGTTGTTAAAGAATAGTGCAAGTTCTTCACACTTAACCGTTGATGACTGAGGAGGTGTAGGGGCAGTGTTGAGTAGTACATTAATAGTGGAAAAGAGGATTCTGGAGTTTCCAGCATTTTCTGTAATGATTTTAGAGAAGTAATCTTTCCTTGCTAAGCGGATGGTTTTATTATAAGCAGTTAAAGCATCTTTGTATATATCACAGCATATGGTGGTTTTTGTTTTTCTCCATTTTCGCTCCGCTGCACGACATTTCCTTTTTTCTTTGTTGACCGTATTATAGTTTAACCAGGGCGAGGCTCTAGTTTTCTTCTTTTTCGTTTTTAATGGGGCGACAGAATTTAATATAGATGACATTGCATCATTGAGATTTTCTACCATTTCATTTAGAGAGCTGTCATGATTGTGTGGTTCATGTAGTCTGATAAGATCAATGAACTTTGATTCAGCTTTGTCGTTTAGGAGCCTCTTTTTAACTATGATTTCTTTTTTTGTTTTAGTAAGGGTTATTTGAGTATCAAAAAATATACAGTGATGGTCGGAGAGAGATAATTCAGTTATTGAGATATTTGTTATGCTTAGCCCAGTTGTTGTTATAACTAAGTCTAGTGTATTCCCAAGCCGGTGAGTTGCATTTGTTATATGCTGTATTAGGTCAAAGCTATCCAGTAGATTTTTTAGTTCCATAGTTTTGGAGTCTGTTTTCTTATTAAAATGGATGTTCAGGTCTCCATTTAGGATCACCTTATCATATCCGGTAACACATAGTGAGATCAGTTCAGAGAGCTCCTGTATAAATATTGGTGAGTGTCTAGGCGGGCGGTATATTGTGACAATAATAGTTGATTCTGTTTTTAGTTCAATGGCAAGATATTCCATTGACATGAACTCGCCTAGTTCTGTGATTCTAAACAAGAGTTTTGAGGAGAAGATTGCTGCAACTCCTCCGCCCCTTTTATTTTTTCTAGGTATTTGAAAAAAGTTATAGTCTGGTGGACAAGCTTCTATCATTATTGATGTAGCTGTGTCATTATTTAGCCATGTCTCTACTAGGCAGATGCAATCTAAGTTATTTTCTTTAATCAGATCATTTACTAAGAATGTTTTATTATTCAGTGATCTGACATTTAGGAAAGCTAATTTTATTTGTTGGACTTCTTTAGAGGAGGTCTGCTTTGGTTTGACCGTGATAGCCCTGAGGTTAATAGCAGGTAAACGCATTGGTGGCGTATATTTTTCACCATGCCATTGGCTAGTTATGATTACTTGTATGTTTTGAGAGATGGCATGGTAATTGTGCTATACTGTACCGTACTGACTGCACTGTGCTTTCGGGGACATTTGATCAGACGAGATGGCCTTGTGTGATATGGGGGGGGGGGGACGGGGACGGGACGTCTTGTGCTGTACTTCGTGGTGAGATTGTGTCCTTCATGACTATCTCGCGTGCTGGTATGAGCTTAATATTCTTGGAGGCCATCAAGGCATGACGCATGTTTGCTGATAGGAGCTTTGAACCTAAGCGATTTGGGAAGAAGCCATTTCTTTGAAAACGTTCTGGGTTATTCCAGAAAACATTGAAGTTGTCAATGAATTTCAGGCCGTGTACGAGACATGCAGCCCCTAACCATGAATTAAAATTTAGGAGTCGACTGAATGCTTCCTGTCCTCTGCGAAAGCATGCAATTGGTCCACTGATGGACACATCAGTGTTTGTGTACACAGACTGATGTTTGTCTAGTGTGTTCATTAAACGTGTGAAATCGTCTTTCAAAGTCTCTGTGCCAGTCTTCTTTCGCAGGATGTCAAACGATCCAGAGTGAATGACAATTTTTGTTATTCCTGGTCTGATTAGTGTTGGAAGTTTTTCGGCTAGCTCTTTCACAGTTGTATTGTCTAGACAGATATTTTCTGTGTTTGCCATCTCCACATACCTTGTTATGGAATCTCCAATCAGTATGCAGTCTATTTTCTGTGTGAGGTTAGCATTTTTCTTTCCAACAGTTTTGGGGCCGTTTGTTTTTGGGCTAGGCCTAGTCTGCCGGTTCTTTCCACAGTCCTGTGGCCTTGGTGAAGCCTCGTTAGCCTTCTCAGTAGCCGGCATGTTAACGCTGGTCCCGTACCTTCGGCGTTGGCCACCGCGACGTTCTCGGCGCATGATAGTCTCTTCGCTGTTAGCCGTTCGCTCGGTCTGGGTCGTGTTTGCCAGCCGTGTCGCTAGTGGCTCTGTTTTCCTCGTCGTCTCGTCGTTAGCGTGTGCTTCGCTAGCATTAGCGTGAGCTCCGGCATGCCAGCTGTTTGCTTCGCTAGTGTTAGCGTGAGCTCCGGTATTCTTGCTATTAGCGTCGTTAGCGTGAGCTCCGTTACGCTCGCTGTTTTCTTCGTTAGCGTTGTTAGCTACGCTTCTATGTCTCTTTGCCTTGGGTGTTGATATGCGTGTTTCCGAGAGTAGGTTGAAACTATTTCCTGGCGGTACCGGGGGTGAGGTCCTGGATCGTTTATTTCTCCTTTTATCCTTGACGGTGATCCACTGCTTTGGTCTAGCTCCTTGGTTGTGCCAAGGACCGTCTTTTGGGTGGTGCTGTTCTGTAGTTACTAGCATAGGCCAGTTCTCAATCATGGTATTGTTGGCTATATTTGTAGTAGCTTCATAAATAGAGTCAATGAGTTGCTCATCCTGCTGTATTTGGTACAGGGTAGAAACCCGAGCCTCCAGCTCTACAATCCTCTTTCTCATCTCCAAGCAATTAGTACATTCTGTGGGAGAGCCGAGTCCCGGCATCTTCCTTTATTTCTTTTCAGGTTAGGCTAAGCTGAAGCTAAGCTAGGTACTTAGCTGGTGGTGGTGGTGGTGATGATGATGATGATGGTGGTGGTGGTGGTGATGGTGGTGGTGGTGGTGGTGATGGTGGCGATGGTGGTGGTGATGGTGGTGGTGGTGGGTCACTCACTTCACAACCGTGGTCTTTATGAAATATCATACAAGAGAGCTGTCCGTCGCTCTCTCCTAAACGGGGCAGCTTCCGTCGCCCCGGATATGTCCGTTTCTCTCCCCTACACGGGGCAGTTCCGTTGCCCTGGAGCTGTGCTATTACTCACACTCGTCTTCCGTCTCGTTAAAACTCAAAATAACAAGGAAAACCTTCCTCGTCTTTCATAAATATCCTTGCCTTCCGACATAGTCCTTTGTGTGTAGCTGATAAGACGGCTCGCTATTCCTCCCACGGAGAATCTTGCTACTCGTCCTTTCGACTGTGGTAAAAAATCTGAATAGATAAGAAGATTCACAGTTCTGGAGAAGTACCATAGGAATTGGGAGTTAACGTACAGAGTAATTAAAGTTGAAAGGGCTGTAATAAATCATTATAATAGCGATAGGCAAAAGCAGCGGAGCGGAGCGACAGTAAAAGCAGCTTGCTTTGCTGAAGCAGGAAGTGAACGGGTTTACGGGTTCCATTCCCCTTTATTTAAATAAATATCATTTACTTTGAAAACGTGTTATTCTTTCCTCCTGCCAGGACTTATGCTACATGCACTTACTGAACGGGTCCGATTCACAACAACCCGGTTCAGGTACACAGTTATGGGTTAACTGATACATCTGTAAAGCATTTTATACAATCATTATCAACCTTGCTATGTGACAAGGTCCTTCCATGGATTCTGGCGCTACCCTGTATGTTTTCTTTATTGCTTTGTTTTTCTTGTTATGGCAGCTGTGGTTATACGGGGTAGGCTTTGTGATAGAGGGCTAAACAAACATAAAACACAGCTAGGAAGGCATGATGGGGAATCTCTCCGATGCTATACGGGGGACTTAACAGGCCAGTGAAGAGGAGTATTGGCACATCTTTCTAAATTAAAGGCAAACAAGGCCATGGAAAGTGGTTACCAGTGGTTACAGGTATGGAAATTACTCACCATGTAAATTACATGTATGAGTTCTGAAATGTTCACTAATATGTTTGGACTGTTTTGCATCATATAAATGACATGTATGAGTTCTGAAATGTACCCTTTAATAAATAGCATTGAGGAAGTGCAGGCGATGTGGGGACTCCTCATAAATCATACAGGTGACAGGTGCCTTATGATCCTCTCACTGGCTTCATGTGGAGGAAGCCAACCCCCTCAGAGTTTTACTTAGTATTAATAAGGATATTTTATTAATTAAACAACAAAACCATATTTATATATTATTTTGCTATCTATTTTTCAGTTTTTATTTTCTTATTTGCCTTTGTACATTCTCTCTTAACCATTGCTCTAGTGCTTTTGATAACAACACAATTTACCCCATGGATAAAGGATCTGGAGGTGGTGGCAAAGGGGAGGACGAGGAGGAAGCTGTGAGAACCCCTGCCACCCCCTCCATGATGAGCTGACCGCAACGCGGTCCACGTTTAGCCACAGACTTATCCACCCCTGACATACAACAAAGCGCTTCCGGCAGTCCTTTGTGCCGGTGGCAATCAGGCTCCACGACCAGGCAGGGCACTGGAGGAGCTGGGTTGTGGACTGTAACCAATTAATTAATTAACATCACAATTGGACTTGTTTCTTTTTCTTTTCTTCCATTCACCACTTTTAGCTCTATTTTAGCCCTATTTTAGCTCTTCTTTTTAGCCCTATGTATTCGTCCATCTTTGTTTTTCACACGTACTGAATAAGTGTATTTTTAAATTGCTGTTATGCTGTGATGGACATCTGAATCTCCCCTCTGGGATAAATAAAGGTTTTCAATAATCTTATTTTACCTTACCTTATCTAATCTTATCTTACCTGACATTACCTTATCTTATCTTACCTTACCTCATCTCATCTCATCTCATCTCATCTCATCTCATCTCATCTCATCTCATCTTACCTTATCATATCATATCATATCTTACCTTATCATATCATATCTTATCTTACCTGGCATTATCTTACCTAACCTTACCTGATCTTACCTTAGATCTTACTTTACCTTACCTACCTGATTACCTGTTGCATTAGATTTACCTCCAGGCTCTGCTAAGTGGTCCTTGTTGTCCTGTGTGTTTGTCACTCTGCTGTCTGTGGCCTGGAGGCCGTACGCGTAACACAGGGAGTGCTGATGTGAGACCAGTCTAACTAGTGAAACTCTGTGGTCATGTGACCTGACGGCTGATCCCAGACCAGTAGTCTTTGATCTTAGCATCTTGATGAATACAAACGCAGGTGTGAGTTCTTTTGAACTGTGATTCTATGATGTAGCTGATCCACTGAACACATCAAAGAGCTATTCTGTCCTCTCAGACGCGTTGATATTCATAGTATTCAATTACACCATCATCATCATCATCATCATCATCATCATCATCATCATCATCATCATCATCAGCATCATCATCATCATCATCATCATCACCATCATCATCATCATCATCATCATCATCATCATCATCATCATCAGACTCCTGTTTTTATACATAATCAGATTGTTTTTAGTAATACTGTACACGAGCATTACACTAGAGGTTCCAGTAGTGGGCAGCTTGAATTGCCAGGTCCTAGAACCAGCGCTCTGGGGAGATCTTTTATTTTTAGAGCATTAACTCTGTGGAATGGCCTGCCTCGGAACCTCTGCTGCATCTACAGTAGATTCACTTTTAAAAATTATCTTAAATTGTTTTTAAATTGTTTTTAACACTGTAAAGTAATTTTTTGTTTTTGTTTTACACTAATGTAATTTTAGCTATATTAATTGTTACAGTAGGTTCATTATGCATTGTGTGTACTGACTTTTAATAATTTAGTTTTTTGCAATAGTGATTGTTTTTGTGTTTTTTTGTGTGTGGACCCCAGGAAGACTAGCTCATCATCATCATCATCATCATCATCATCACCATCATCATCACCATCATCATCACCATCATCATCACCATCATCATCATCATCATCATCATCATCATCATCATCATCATCATCACCATCATCGTCATCATCATCACCATCATCATCATCATCACCATCATCATCATCATCATCATCACCATCATCATCATCACCATCATCATCATCATCACCACAGTCATCTTAGTAGGCAAATGACAGTTGCCAAAAACAATATTAAAGAGGACATAATTATCTTTTCAACTATTTTAAACAACGTCCTTGAATCTGTGGAACATTCAGGGAATGTGCAAAGGAACTATAGTCTAAATCTCATTTTAAACACATTGTTTTCTTTCTTCCCTCTTGTGTAGAACACCGTGTTTCAATAACGTCCTCCCATGTCTGGCCGAGCCACACGCCCAAGAGTAAAACAACAAGACAGAGGTCCTGCTCACAGCTGTGTGATCCATGAAGAGATCTACTACAGGCAGCTGTGATCCATGAAGAGATCTACTACAGGCAGCTGTGTGATCCATGAAGAGATCTACTACAGGCAGCTGTGTGATCCATGAAGAGATCTACCCTCTGGAACTCTCTCCCCCCCGAAATCCGCAACGCCCCAACCCTGGACACCTTCAAATCCGCTCTAAAAACACACCTCTTCACCAAGGCTTTCCCCATCAGTTAGTTTTAGATTAAATTAGGTCCATTATCCCCTACTTTCCCTCATCCCCTCTTCCCCCTCCCCCCCTACTTTCCTTGCCCTATTTTTTGTCCTGATTGTAAAGCGACCTTGGGTTCTATGAAAGGCGCTATATAAATTTGATTTATTATTATTATTATTATTACTACAGGCAGCTGTGTGATCCATGAAGAGATCTACTACAGGCAGCTGTGTGATCCATGAAGAGATCTACTACAGGCAGCTGTGATCCATGAAGAGATCTACTACAGGCAGCTGTGTGATCCATGAAGAGATCTACTACAGGCAGCTGTGATCCATGAAGAGATCTACTACAGGCAGCTGTGTGATCCATGAAGAGATCTACTACAGGCAGCTGTGTGATCCATGAAGAGATCTACTACAGGCAGCTGTGTGATCCATGAAGAGATCTACTACAGGCAGCTGTGTGATCCATGAAGAGATCTACTACAGGCAGCTGTGTGATCCATGAAGAGATCTACTACAGGCAGCTGCTCCGCCTCACAGCTGTGTGATCCCTGACGAGATCTACTACAGGCAGCTGCTCCGCCTCACAGCTGTGTGATCCATGAAGAGATCTACTACAGGCAGCTGCTCCGCCTCACAGCTGTGTGATCCATGAAGAGATCTACTACAGGCAGCTGTGTGATCCATGAAGAGATCTACTACAGGCAGCTGTGTGATCCATGAAGAGATCTACTACAGGCAGCTGCTCCGCCTCACAGTCTCACTCCAGGTAGAGAGACACAGCTCATCAAATCTAAATGTATCTGTAAGGCCCGACAACACACCTTGCTGTCACCATGTGGGCCGGACACGTCTTCTTTAATTAAACAGGTCAAGAAGAAACATCAAGAAAAATCAAGAACAAAACTAAAACACCATGAAGTCCAAAACATTTAAAATAAATAAAAAATGGTAGAGCTCCAGTCTCACTCCAGTCTCACTCCAGGTAGAGTTCCAGTCTCACTCCAGTCTCACTCCAGTCACATTCCATGTAGAGTTCCAGTCTCACTCCAGTCTCACTCCAGTCTCACTCCAGTCTCACTCCAGTCTGACTCCAGTCTCACTCCAGTCTCACTCCAGGTAGAGTTCCAGTCTCACTCCAGGTAGAGTTCCAGTCTCACTCCAGTCTCACTCCAGGTAGAGTTCCAGTCTCACTCCAGTCTCACTCCAGTCTCACTCCAGTCTGACTCCAGTCTCACTCCAGGTAGAGTTCCAGTCTCACTCCAGTCTCACTCCAGTCTGACTCCAGTCTCACTCCAGGTAGAGTTCCAGTCTCACTCCAGTCTCACTCCAGGTAGAGTTCCAGTCTCACTCCAGTCTCACTCCAGGTAGAGTTCCAGTCTCACTCCAGTCTCACTCCAGTCTCACTCCAGTCTCACTCCAGGTAGAGTTCCAGTCTCACTCCAGTCTCACTCCAGGTAGAGTTCCAGTCTCACTCCAGTCTCACTCCAGGTAGAGTTCCAGTCTCACTCCAGTCTCACTCCAGTCTCACTCCAGTCTCACTCCAGGTAGAGTTCCAGTCTCACTCCAGTCTCA